>NC_081407.1:56302739-56605769 GCF_030272615.1 Cryptomeria japonica | reverse complement strand
GTAGATGGTCTCTAATATTTCCATCTTGGTTTTCTTAATGTTTTTAGCCTCTCCTTAATGGTAAAAAGGCAAGCAGTTAGCAATCTTGAATTTGGTGTTGATATTTGGTTGGCTATGTATGTTCCTTCAATTGTAGATCTTAACCTATTTAATTTCCTTTGGAGGATGTGGTTGATATGTTTAAAGTTCAGATTGAGTGTTTCTTGATCGATAACCTTTTTTATGATGATGATGATTATATTCTAGGCTGATTGACACTATCTCACATATTTCATTTATTATGTCTAATTGAGCCGACCTAATTGATGTTTTGGAGTATTCCAGAGGATATATAAGGAAGAATAAATCATTTTTGTTGGTGCATAAATTGAGGTGAATTTTTTTGATGTATGAAATAAACTAGTGATACATTAGATAATTATGAAGTATGCAAAATCAATGTGATAGAATACTTCGACTACAAAGAGGACTGCACTATCAACATTCTTCATATACTTCATCTACAATAGGTCACATAATTTTTCTGTTGTAATCTTCATGTATCTCTCGGAATAAAAGATCTTTAAAATACAAGTGAATTATATCTTTTCCCAGGGCAGTGTGACTTAGCCTATAAGTCCACTCTTGGAGCAGTGACCTTGCTTGGTAGTGAGCCTCAAATAAACTTTGTAATAACTTGTTTAATATATTATGAGTTGAAAAGCTCACTACCATACAATTTATCACACACAATAATCATAAAAATAACAAAACAAAATAAACAATAATCATTCCCACTTGTCTTTCTACTTCTCAACCTTTTCTTTTGCCAACTTCTCTTATGTCTCAACTTTCTTGTAGACAATATGATCTTGTCAAGAAACTTCATGTTGCAAATTTATTGTTGATGGTTTTCATTGATGTCAACATATTGTCCTGAGATTGGTCTCTTATGTTGGCGATCTAGAAGATGCATTCTCAGAATCTTTGGTGCTCTGGAAGATGTGCTACAGTTGATATTCAATGTTGTTTGTTCATGTTGGTGGTAATCCAGATTTCTCTTCTTATTGGATATGGTATTGATCGATTATATTCTTCAGTATCTTGGTTTTGTAAAGCGAAAAATCGAACCCTAGGTGTTCCCCCACTTCAAGGAGAGAGAAAGGAGGTCACTAGGATTGACGGTTTTCACTTAGGAGAGACTTTACATTCAAAAGAGGGGTTGAAACTCACAAGATCCAATCCCACACAATACAAGATTGAATTCTAAATGAGTTTCAAGGGTTGAGACATCAAGGATACCCTCTTTTGTAAGGAATGTAGATAGAAGGATTGAACTAGGAGTGTATGTAAAAGTAAGAAATATTCGCTTGTAGATGGAGATAGGGACACGGGATGAAGCTACGGACCTGAAATTAGCAGTAAAATGTCGAGACGATGCTGTCTTGCAAGTTTGAGCGAAAGCTGACGGGACGATGGCACCCGGAGTGCACACGGTCCTCCGAAAAATCCGCGAAATGAAGGGGGATCTGTTCGTCTCTGCACAAGGATTCCAGATCTTCAATTACAGCCGCGTATCTACAACCTACACATAGAAAAGAGAGGACGATTGGGAGGTTAGGGATTAGGGGTTTACCTTCAGGTCAAACCTCGGTTTTGGAATTAACCAAGAAATGAGAATGCTGTAAATGTAAATGTTTGTAATGTAATCAAGTACTGATACCTTGTTGTAAGAATGTTTGTATTCTCACATGCGAAGGTGTAATGATGTTGTATGTTGTATGTTTTAGGTGATCTCCTCTTCAATGGTGGAATCCTTGTCTTGAATGCAACACCTAGCCTTGAATGGAGACTTAGAATGCTCAATTGCTTGAAGGAATTCTTGAATGCTTGAATGTTTGAATGTTTGAATATCGCTTCCGCCTCTTGCACACATATGTTTTTCCTCCTCTTTTTCTTTTCTCTTTTTTTTCTGGGAGGGGAAATGTAGTTTATATACTTGTCAATTAGGGTTAGGAGACTGATTTTTCCGACCTTAGGCCGACTTAGGAGCATTATTTTCCAAATTGCAAACTTGAAGACCCGATGCCCAACAAGAGACCGGGCCCAAAATAGGGCCAGGGACCAGGGCGCTGGGCACCATGGTCCTGAGGGACCAGGGCACTGGGCACCATGGTCCTGAGGGACCAGGGCGCTGGGTGCCATGGTCCCACCTCCCGGGACAGCAAGGTGCAAGGAGGATCAGGCCAAGGTGCAGAAAGATGCAGTTTTTTCATGTCGTAAACAGGTTTCGGGGTCTCCATTCAGGTTCAACATTGCACCGCCATCGTGAAGACCCAAATGCAGTCGAAATTGCAAGTGTCACAATTTTACAATGCTACATTTAGCCCCCACTTTAGCGGGAGTATAAGCATATGCCCATACTTCCGGTAAAGTACAAGGAAACAACATTGAAAGACTTTCACCACGTCAAGGAGGCAAGATACACCAAGCCCCCAGTGGACTAAGGATCTTACGACTTCGATTGACAAAGTAAAAGGGAAGATCACAAGGGAGAACCATGACTGTTAGTAGTAAGGATCCCTCACTATGAGTCATGCAAGAAAAATACCAAAAATTTTCAAGGCAAAGCTAAGTTCACCAAGAAATTTTCAAGTATCTTGAAGAGATATGAACGGAGTGTATGCCCCTTACGTTAAAGCGATCACACATGCCTCATCAAGGGTGATTGCTTTAAGGTAGTGATACACATAATAAATGAGAAGGGAAAGGAGCATGTTATCACAAAGATTTAGCCCCCAAGTGTGAGATAAGCCAAAGGATAATAGACACAAAACACAAAGCACGAGGTGACTTCACTTTCCTTGGGGTCAGTATGCTATATGATAATTCATGTATATCATATGTATGTATGCATAATTGTGCTTCATTCCCCAATCAAGGAAGGTCACCTAGAATAAGGGCACACGTGTCTTTTGAGTCAACATGAGAGAGGCCAAAAGAGATCTCAATGCTTTGCATCCTCCTCAAGTAGACAACACTAAGGACAACAAATAGAAGAATGAGAATAACACATAGAAGAAGTAACAAAAGAGATCAAGAGAGGAGGAGAGAGTCTGCTATGCTAATGAACTAGTCTAGCACGTCATGCACCCCCCGATCTTGTTGATCAATATTTCGGGAAGGCAGGAAACACGCTAGAGGAGGAACATCCAACACAGTAGATGGAGCTATCACAAGATCCATACAAGGGCTATGTTCATGTTCCAAGCCACGTTGTTCTTGTCTAGGAGCTAGGATAAGTGCTTTAGAAAATTTGTTAGATAAATGGTTATCAATATCAACATATTCATATTCACTATCAGAAGAAAGAGAAGTAACACTTTCATCATGAATAACATTTTCATCTATATCATCATCAAGATTTATAAAAATAGGATCTTTAACTCGCACAGGATCAAAACCATCATGCATCTTATGTTTAGGAGATTTTAACTCAATTTTCAGCTGAGGAGAAAATGGAATAATACTAGCTGAAGGTGTATTTGGGGATTGCAAAGTTTGGGAAACAGCTGCATGAGCTCTAAGATGACGCTTTCGTCGGCGTTCATGCGTAGAACGATTTCGTCTAGTCTTAGTAGGAAGTTGAGAAGATTGAGGAGGAGGAACTGCTCCATATAAAGGAGGAATATCTAGTTTAGGAAGGAGACCAAGTCCATCATGACGAGGAGGTATAGGTCTACCTTTAGAAAGTTTATTAGTCATAGACATAGTCACATTCATAGGGATGGGTTGGGAATCTTCTTGAGGAAAGACATTAGTTTTATCTTTCAAAGGAAGAACTTCCTTCTCAAGAATGGTAGGAATATCAAGTTTGGGTGTTCTAGGTTCACTTAGAGATAGGATCATATCTTTTTTCCACTTTTGATAAGATTTGAAAAGATGATCACTTCGCGGTGGAAGAGATTGAAATTGTTTAGGCCAAAAATAATCAATAGGAACGCTAGAAGTTCTTTCAGCTGGTTTAAAGAGACTATGATTGACAGTAACAACTTCACCATTATGGTGAAATTTCAAACACTTGTGAATAGGAGAAGCAATAGCTTTCATGGAAGATAGCCAAGGATAGCCTAGCTTCACACAAAATTGTTCGGATGATGGAATAATAGCAAATTTCACATCAAGGGATTTGTTATGGACCTCAATAGGTAATGTAATAGAACCAATTGCAGGAGAAGCAAATGCATCAAATAGTTTCACAACCACATTTGTTTTGTCATAGATCACTTGATTCAATTGCAAAGTAAAAAGAAATTCTTCAGTAATGACATTAACCATACAAGAAGGATCAATAAGCACTCCACGGCAAGGTGTATTCTTGACTTTTGCAACTATCTATAAAGGACCATCAGGTGCCTTGATAGTTTCACTGGAATCAAATGTGATGGAAGGTACTTTAGGGATTTTCTGCTGCTCCACAAAGTTAATCACATTCGGAGTCATAGACACAAGACCATCAGGTGAGAAAGAGGAATCATTAGTCTCAATCACATTAGATGTATGAGAAGGTAATGGATCAGTAAAAATCTTAAGATTTTGGTTAGGAAGAGCTACAGATGTGTTGCCTTTATCATTCACACCTG
Organism: Cryptomeria japonica; assembly: GCF_030272615.1. Classification (NCBI taxonomy): domain Eukaryota; kingdom Viridiplantae; phylum Streptophyta; class Pinopsida; order Cupressales; family Cupressaceae; genus Cryptomeria; species Cryptomeria japonica. The sequence goes on along the minus strand of NC_081407.1, from coordinate 56,601,147 downwards.
AAATAGAGATAGTATTATTATCAATCAAATCTTGAATTTTACCCTTTAAAGAAAAACATTTTTCAGTATCATGCCCAGGATGATGATGAAATTGACAAAAAGATTTGTTATCAAAATAGGGTGAATTAATCTTTGTAGGATCTATTTGCTTTATAGGAGGGAGGGTAAGCACATTTCGTTCCAATAACTTATTCATAATACTATGCAATGATTCATTCAAAGGAGTAAACTCTCTTTCTTTCTTGAAAAACTTAGAAATAGGAGGCACACCTGATGCTACATTCACATTGTTGTTGGTGATGTTTTCATTGAACTTAATGAACTCTCTGTTCAATTTAAACTTCCCAAATGGTTGTTGACTACTATCACCCTTATCACTCAGAGCCATAGGATTTGCTTGTTCCATTTGACTCATAGTCAGTTGATAATTGTGAAGAGCTGCGCACAACTGTTGGAAAGAAGTAAACTTAGAAAACAGAAGTTTTTCTCTAATATCTTTTTGTAAATTAGAAATAAAGATTCTTTGAATATCATTGTCAGGTATTGGAAAAGAAATTTGAGCACATAAATGCTTATATCTACCAATGAAATCAGTCACTTTTACTTTAACACCTTGTTTCCAATGCATTAAATCAATCAAAGTAACTTTAGGACTTATATTGTTTTGAAATTGTTGAATAAAAGCATTTGCAAGTTGTTGGAAAGAAGTAATAGAATAGGAAGGCAACGAGCAATACCATTGTAGAGCCTTATCTCTTAATGTTCTAGTAAACAGTTTTGCAAGCAACCTTTGGTCATGAGCAAAATCGGTACATATTGTTCGAAAGGTCTTAACATGTGTTAGAGGATCACCTTTACCATTATAAAGCTCCAACTGCATGATTTCAACATGCTTAGGGGGGATAGCTCGAACAATGTCAAGAGAAAGTGGGCTCGCAACATCAAATGTGGGCACACTAAACTTAGATTGATTCATAGAGGCAATTTGTTGCTGTAAAGAAGAGACAGTTTGTGCAAGATTGTTAATGGTTGCTTCAGTCGAAGAGTTCATATTAGACATGTTAGATTGTGATGGAGGTATTATGTTATTGAAAGAAGGTATTGATTGAGAGTAAGGTGGTGGGACACTATGATGGTTAGTCATAGGAGATGATTGGAAAGAAGGAACACTACAAGGAGGAATGGAATGGTTAAATGAATTGCCCCCTTGCGTCATGTTCATTTGTGGAGATGTAATAGGGACACTCATTGAAGGAATGAATGAAGAAGTCGGATTGAATGAAGGAAGAGGGTTGATTGAAGAGGAAGGATTGCCCCCATGACTGGTGATCATAGGTGGAATGTTTTGTATTGAGTAGTCATTATGTTGGATGTAAAAGTAGGTATACTAGCAATAGAAGTTATCAAAGGGGTAGAATGATTGACTTGAGTAGGAGGTTGTGTATAACCTAAAGTTTCGGCACAACTCTTCATAGGCATCACATTCGAACCCACAATGTGTGCAATACTATGCAAAATATCAATTCCATTCTTATCACTTTGAACCATACATTTTAGACCCTCAATTAATGAAAGAGCTTGACTATCGAGGTATTCTTGAGACATCCATTGCTGAAAATCATGAAATTGGTTATCCAATTTCGAAAGTTGTTCTACAGAAACCTCATGGAGAGCTTCTTCATCATTAAGAGGATTAGAGGAATTACCCATGTCCTCGTTAAAAAGGCCATTCAAATTAGGTTCCATCTCCTCGGTAATTAAACCTTGGAAAGACTTAATTCTAAGGCTTCGTCTAACAGGAATAGTGTAAGTAGGGCTTATTGTTGTAAAACTCATGCACTAGAGAGAGAGAGAAGGTTTTGAATTTTGAAAATAAAGTTGACAAAATTGAACAATGAGATAATGATTATCCAATTTGAACTTTGTGAAAGAAGAGGGAAACACAAGTTCCAAGAAAGGTAGGCACAATTGAAAATTAGGGCCAAGGGGGTAGCACTTAATTTTAATTGTTATCTAGAAAATTGAAATCTTGAATTTTGAATTTATTTTCGAATTTAGAGGTAGCAAATTTCAATAAAATCAGCCAACCTCCTAGATTTAAACTGTTAAATGCAATCATGACAATCTCCCGAAGTTTCATAAAAAATGTTGGGGACCGTGGCGAACGGAGTGCACACGGTCCTCGCAACTTTTTTCGAAATTTTCAGGGATGAAAGTTATGATGATTTTAAAGCTAATCTGAAAAAATTGAGCGATTTTACGATCTGTAGATAGGCGAAATTAAAGTTGCAATCTCAAAATTGAACCCTACCAAAATTGTTGAAAAATGCAAAATTTGAATTTTGAAAAAGAGAGGGAAACTAAAATTTTGAATTTTATGATTTTAGAGGGAATACTGAAAGCAATGCAAGCTTTGAAATTTAAAAGTTGACTCAATTTCATGCAAAATTCAAATTTGAAAGCAGAAATCAAAGTTGTTGCAATTAAACACTTAATTTCAAAAGTCACAAACTGCAAAAGTTTAAATAAAGCACTGAAATTTCGAATGAATGCCAACACACTTTTCAGATTTAGGACTGTAAGAAACACAATTTTAACACAAAATTTTAATTTCAACAATTTTTGAATGATTATAAGCCTTAATCCAAGCAATCACTAGACCAACTTTGACTTTAATTTTGAAAGTGTTAGAATTGATGAAATCAGCCAAGATTCTGGATTCTAGCAGAAAAATACAGTAAGATCTAGCTCTCGAAATTTCAGAAAAAATGTTGGGGACGATGGCATTCGGAGTGCACATGGTCCTCGCAACTTTTTTCAAAATTTTCAGGGATGAGAGATATTATGATTTTGTTGCGGAATCCAAAGTTACAGCCGATTTGGAGGTGTTTTGATCAGTGAAATCATCGGTCAAAGGTTGAATCAAGAGTGTTTTAAAAATTAGGGTTTTAACACTTAACCACTTAATTTTCAGAATTAAAGCACAAATATGAATTGACAATTTGTGATAGAAGGGTAGATCTGAAACAAGCATTAACAATTAAACATTTCACAAGCTCAATTACTAAAAAGAAAATTTAGGGTTTTTATGCAATTAACCTCTAAAATTTGCAAAAGATCAAACATGGAAATGTAATTAAGGAAGCAAATTTTTATTTTTTTTAGATCTAACCATTAATAATCAGAATTAGGATGTTCACATCGGGTTCACCAAAATGTAAAGCGGAAAATCGAACCCTAGGTGTTCCCCCACTCCAAGGAGAGAGAAAGGAGGTCACTAGGATTGACGGTTTTCACTTAGGAGAGACTTTACATTCAAAAGAGGGGTTGAAACTCACAAGATCCAATCCCACACAATGCAAGATTGAATTCTAAATGAGTTTCAAGGGTTGAGACATCAAGGATACCCTCTTTTGTAAAGAATGTAGATAGAAGGATTGAACTAGGAGTGTATGTAAAAGTAAGAAAGATTCGCTTGTAGATGGAGATAGGGACACGGGATGAAGCTACGGACCTGAAATTAGCAGTGAAATGTCGAGATGATGCTATCTTGCAAGTTTGAGTGAAAGCTGACGGGACGATGGCACCCGGAGTGCACACGGTCCTTCGAAAAATCCATGAAACGAAGGGGGATCTGTTCATCTCTGCACAAGGATTCCAGATCTTCAATTATAGCCGCGTACCTGCAACCTACACACAGAAAAGAGAGGACGAGTGGGGGGTTAGGGATTAGGGGTTTGCCTTCAGGTCAAACCCCGGTTTTGGAATTAACGAAGAAATGAGAATGTTGTAAATGTAAATGTTTATAATGTAATCAAGTATTGATGTAATGCCTCGCCAGGAAACCCTAAAGGGATAAGCCAAAATACAAGAATAGAGTGCAATAATTTTTTATTTTTTTATTTTTTTAAAGTTACACCACATTAAGATACAACAAGATATCAAAGATTCAGATTACATAGCGGAAGACATCAACTAACACCTAAAGAGTTTCCCAACGAGATTACTTAAATTTCACAATTCACTTAACTCACACAATTAATCCAATAAGCTGATTATCTTAATAACGAGATAATTCTTAACCAAGTTAATTTCTTTTAGAAGATGGAAATATAAATCACAAGCAAAGATTCATCCATTAAGATCTATTCATAATCTTCATTCAAGCTTTTCATTTAAAATTACAAGCCATACATCTAATATTCTAACACACTAGAATTTCATCATAAACATAAGAGATCTTTTCGAGCATACTTAATTTCCTTAACAACAACTGAATATATTCCATTACTCTAAGTTACATTCTTTCATATTCCAATTTATTGCATTTTAAAAGACGATTGCATAGATGCATCTACAATAAATCTCATCTAAACCACTTATGCATTTGATCAAAAAGGCATTCAAGAAAGACTGCATATAAGCATTTAAAGTTAATTCCATCTTATCCACTTATACATTCTAACATAAGCTATTCATACATGATAAAGTTGAATAAGGGAAACATAAGAGAATAACATCACATAACACCATAATGATCTTGGAGTTCACCCCTAAAGGGGCTACATCTCCGAGTCTGCTCAACTGCAAGACCCCTCTGATAAATAATAAAGTTAGGAATACAAGAGGTTACACCATTACAATCCTGCCATCAAGGTGAAACATATACAATATACAAGCGACCACATCGGTCAATAAAATACATAAACGATCCCTGAGAAGAACAGGATCCAGCTGAACATAATCAAAGCTAATACAGAGGTCCATTGGAGCAACCACAAAACTGAGCCATCGCCACCGAAGGTAACATGAAACCAAGTATTCACAAGGGTAAAGACAATAGGACGACCCACAAAGGTACTCCTAACAGGACAAAACGACAACACACTAGCGAACGTAGGGACAAGTGTCATCACACAGCCTGGTATGGATATCATGGCAAGTCTTCATAGGTCCCGGCCCCATACACTAGGTTACCCTGGCAACCTACTCCGAGCTTCCGGCCCATCCAAGCTTCATGTGGACCCACACATCCTCTCGTGAAGACAAGGATGGTGGTTTGCCATTTCAGGCCTTCTCACAACATGTCGAGTCTATGTTAGCACTCGTCCCATGTGTGAGGCACAATTATCTTACTTAGAGATTACATTCTAATCTACTGTTAGGTTATCACTTATTAGACTCACTTTCGACGGGTTACCCAGCAGCCACTTTGTGCGCGGCCCCCAATCGAAAGCCACTTTCCCATACGACACTAGACTATACTCAGACGAACTCAAAACCAGGGAATAGACATGGTCAGACGAACGGAGTTCAAGAAGGAGAGGACAACCATCTGGTCAAACACGAATCATCATTCGACACCCACACAAAGGATATGACCAAATATGACACAACCACAAAACAACAGTCAACTCAAAACCGAGGATAGAAACAGGTACCCAAATCAACCATACGACAGGGTCCTATTAAACAAGCACGACTTGCCATTACATAAGCAAAAGCGAATACAGGAATTAAACTCGCATAGGTAATATTCAGCAGATACAATCTTTTCCGAATTGATCTAAACATTAAAAGTCGATCAAGTTTTCTACACGATCTATATTAGATTGCAGTTATCTACCTCATCTAGGAATAGGTTGTTCTTGGTTTTCTAACTCTCTAAGGTTCATTGCATCGAACATACATATTAAGTCATAATGAGTTCTTAACCCAAATTCACATTAATAAACTCAACAACCATTAACCAATTAAATAAGATATTTAATCTCCAATTAAAACATCATTGACATACTGGTTCAAAACCAACCTCTACAGTTTTATATTTTTCAAGCCCAGATGCACTATATGGATCACGAAAATATAAATATATAAGGGAATCCAAATATAGATAATCATTTCTTAAATCCAAATATTACTTCCCTACGCACGTATAGAAGAATCCAAAATTAACTGTTAATTAATGAGTATATTTATCAATCCATGATAAAAAAATATACACAAGTAATAACTAATAGAGCACAATCACCCAGTTAATTATTAGTTAATATATAATTATTAATCTTTATTAATAAAATATATTTTACCAATAATTAATGCATTGCACAAATTTCAATTTAAATATCAATTAGTTTATATATATATACATATTAATTTCCATTAATTAATATATATAAAATAATTAATAATTAATTGAAAACTTTATTTTAAAGAAAAATACTTTTAATTTACTAAATTTATTTATTTTTTTATTAAAAAAAAATAAGAAAAAAAACATGAAACACTTCATTTTAAAACTTCAAGGGCAACCCACATGGGGGCCACGTGGGCTTCTCCCACGCGGGTTTCCCTTTCCCCACAGGAAGGGCTGGGGAGACAATGACGTGGTCTCCACCCAGCCTAGGCTGCGTGGAGGGCACGACATGGCCTCACCGCAGCCCTCTCCCCATGGTTTGGGGAAGCCTTGGCTCTCCCCAAAACCATGGGTCGAGGGCCTTGGCACCTGCCATAAACCCCAAATCCGCTGTTAACCAAAACAACGCAACGCGTTAAATTTTGTTTAATTTAATATATATTTTTTTAAGATTTGCTGTTAAAAATTTCATACACAGCAAAGAAAAAAAAACACAGTCTCACAGAGATTGAAATAAATAAATTTATTTTTATTTTTTTTGTATTCTTTCATAAGCAATTGTAAAATACCCAGATCAGGAAAGGGGAAAATTTCTCCAAAACCAACAGCATATTGGCCAAATAAGATTGATCTTCACAATTTTAACATCTAATCTGCCAAACCCCCAACTAAATTTCAATTTTATTAAATTTTAAATCATTCTTGGCAAACCAGAAATTGATTTGAAAACAAAGAATGAAATCAAAGAAGGATAATTCAAGATCTTATTTCCATTCTACTCTATTAATTAATCAAACTGATTTTTCAATAACAAATTCATTTCTTTCAACCAGAACAGTAAATTCTTTTGGCAACAAGAAAACAATTTAGAATCCTACCTTCATATGCGATCTTGGTAGAGATTTACTGAAGAGCCCAACCTGCCAGCTCAAGAATTCCTCCTCCTTCTAGAATCCCCAAATTTCATCCCAAAATCCTTTTTCCAACCAAATGTTTTCCAAAAAAAATCCCTCCCCAAATTTCCCAAGAATTTAGGTTATAAGGAAGAGTTGACCAAAATTCCATTTTTGGAATTAAAATTTTTATTTAAAAATAATTCTCAAAATTAATTCTATTTTCCAACTATATCAACAATTTAAATTGCTTTTCCTATCCAAATTGATTTTCTCAATTAATTCAATTTAATCTTTCTAATTTAAGAAGCCAACAAAATACAATTAAATCTAGTGCAATTAAATACAAAACTTTCTTTTTCAACTGCATATACAAAATGCATTTAATATTTAAATTAACTATTTAATTGAACTTACTCCCAATTTAAAACGAGCCATCCAATATCAACGATAATCGCATAACGAAATCCCGATTAATCTAGTCCATTAATCTTTAATGCATGAACACATATTTAATCAAATTGAATACTAAGGACTAATTAATCAATTTAACCATACACACCAAGCACGCAAACCGAGAAGGTCAGCCAGATAGACGACTTGCAAACCCAACAAACAAGGGATACCGACGACGACTGACGATGCTCACTTGAGCACGACTAAGGTCAACTAGGGTCTTACGACCACCTAATCCAACTCTCAGGATTAAAGAGGTACACTCAAACCTGTAAATCCAGGTGAAGACGAACCTTGCACTCATGCGGCATTGTACCTGAAATCTTCTGCAACCAACAATCATACATGCATACATATATAAAATTTAATGAAATCGTTAGCCCGATATTAATACCACGAAATAGGAACACTGAACAACTTGCATACAACTAGTGTGAAAACCACATCAACAGCTGTGCATTAAATCAAACATATGACTATAACATAATATTAAGATAAACTGAACAAGATTAAACCGAGATTAGAAATTGATTAGGGCAGGGGTACTACAATTGATACCTTGTTGTAAGAATGTTTGTATTCTTACATGCGAAGGTGTAATGATGTTGTATGTTGTATGTTTTAGGTGATCTCCTCTTCAATGGTTGAATCCTTGTCTTGAATGCAACACCTAGCCTTGAATGGAGACTTAGAATGCTCAATTGCTTGAAGAAATTCTTGAATGCTTGAATGTTTGAATGTTTGAATATCGCTTCCGCCTCTTGCACACATATGTTTTTCCTCCTCTTTTTCTTTTCTCTTTTTTTTCTGGGAGGGGAAATGTAGTTTATATACTTGTCAATTAGGGTTAGGAGACTGATTTTTCCGACCTTAGGCCGACCTAGGAGCATTATTTTCCAAATTGCAAACTTGAAGACCCGATGCCCAACAAGAGATCGGGCCCAAAATAGGGCCAGGGACCAGGGCGCTGGGCACCATGGTCCCACCTCTCGGGACAGCAAGGTGCAAGGAGGATCAGGCCAAGGTGCAGAAAGATGCAGTTTTTTGATGTCGTAAACAGGTTTCGGGGTCTCCATTCAGGTTCAATGTTGCACCACCATTGTGAAGACCCAAATGCAGTCGAAATTGCAAGTGTTGCAATTTTACGATGCTACAGGTTCCATTCTTATTTCTACTAAGTTGGGTAGTGTTATTTTGGGTCTGATTAGATCTAGAATTCGAGGATGTGTGAAGACTATTTGAGTCATGATATGGGTCTGATATTTGTGACGGATCTAATCTGTTGATCTGACCAATGATGTGTGTTTTGGTATGGTCTACTTCTCACTCCTTCTCACCACCTGAATGTTTACTGTCGATCTATTTTTGGATCTTTGTTTGGCCAAATGAGAAGATTATGTTGTTTGGAGGCAATATAAGAGGTTGAACCTGAATGAAATACAATGATAGATGAAGAAGAAATTTGATGTATGGAAGATCTACGAGATCTAGTTGATGTTGATATGTGAAGTGTGTTGTTATTGAGAGACACCAAAAGAAGTTCGGACATTGCACATTATATAGTGGGTATTCTTCTTTCTTTGGCAATGAGCCTTTCTAGGTAGTGAGCCTTTCTAACAATGAGCCACCTTTTGTAAAAATCACCTTAACTAGAGTTATATATTGAGAATTAACATTCTTCTTGGTTTTTCCCTTGGATTTTCCACGTCATATTTGGTGTTCATTTTGTTATTTGTTTTGTGTATGTGCTTTCATGTTATAGTTGCATCAATTAATTCAGTTGGTTATTCCAAATGTGTGAAAGAATTGAAGAAAAAGTTTAAGTTGTCAATTGATTCACCCCCCTTCTCAATTTTTAGGATATTTAATAATTGGTATCAGAGCTTTGGTTCCTTGGAAAAGAGTTTAACCGCTTGAGGTAGATCTTGATCCGATGACACATAAATTATCTATTCCTATCTTTGAATGATTTGACTACATCTTTTGGAAAGTGAAGATGAGAGGTTACCTAATCTTCTTGGGCCACAACACTTGGAAAGCAATGAAAACTAAGTTTGTACAATTAGAAAACGGTCTTACCACTCTAGATGAGATTCAAGTCTATGAAGAAATTGAAAAAGTGAGGTATGCTATGTTTAGTGCTTTATAAAAGACTGAATTAAAAAACATTATTTCTTTCAATACTACTCATGAGGTGTGGGAAAATTTGAGAGATATGTATGAAGGAAATGACAGAGTTAAGTTATCAAAGATGCTGACAGCTAAGCGCAGGTATGAGAACTTGAAAATGGAAGAAGGAGAAGATATATAAATTTATTTTCAAAACGTTGACAGTGCACTGAATAAAATCAGGGAACTTGGTGGCACCTTGACAGATGAAGACATAATTGAGAAGATTTTGATGTTTGTATTGGAAAGCTACAGTGATAAGATCTCTGTTATTGAAGAAACTTATGATCCAAATATACTTACTAGGGAACAACTAGATGGAACCTTGTCTTTATTTGAGATAAGAAAGTTTGGAAAAGACAAAACTAAATCTGAGACTACCTTTAAGGGCTCTGAGGAAGATCTGGAAGATGAAAGCTTGGATGAGATGGAAGCAAACTTTGCAAGAATATTGAAGAAGGGTATCGACAAATATAAAGGTATGTTACCTCTTAAATGCTTTAGATGTGGAAAGATTGGTTATATACCTAATAGATGTCTAAAAATAGGATCGAGATAAAAATTCATGGAGAATAATGGGAAGTGTAGCATCCTAAAATTGCACCCCTTGCAATTTTGGATCGTATTTGGGTCTTCACCTTTGTTTTTGCGCCCCTTGGCCTGATTAATGACTTGATTATACTCTTCCACATCATAGATGCCAAAATTTTCAAACTTGCACTTGTTCCGCACTTGATGCTAGACCCAAAATAGGACAGGACCAACACGTAGTGTCTTGGTCCTCACTGGGACAAAGGCGCTACGCCCTAGTCCCCCTCATTTTGGGCCCTCTTTAAACACTTTTCCTGATTTCAAATTTGGGCAAGATTTCTTTCTCCATGTCAGCTCATGTCAGAAAATCCATCAATTAACCTGACAGGGAAGTATATAAAGAGGATTTCCCCTCTCATTTGATGACCCATTACATCTATCAATCATGAGAAAATATTAAACACACATACGATATCACGCACTCAAGAAATCTAGCTGATGTAGGAGCATCCCTGGTTCTTAGCAATCTTGCATCAACCAAAAACATTTTCTTTCAGTTTGCTCCTATTTTGCAGTTTCAGCATTTCATTTTATGTTTCTTTCCATTTCTTCACTGGATCTTGCTGAGCTAGGTTTAGATTGTGGACATGTTCATTTTCCTTATCCTAAGTGTGTGGGATGTTTGGATCTTTTCCCAGCAAGCTATCTTCCTCAAGCGGTTAATCTTTGTACAGAGAGTACCAAAGCTCTGATACCAATTGTTAGACAGTTCAAATAACCGGAAGACAACTGAGAGGGGGGGGTGAATCAGTTGTCACAAATTAGCAGAACATTTAGCAATTAAAATTTAATACTGGAACCCAAAACATTAATACTGGAATGCTTAAACCAAATACTAGAATAGCAGTTAAACCAATTAAGCATAAACAATAATCACATAATAAATACCATCCACGTGACACCAATATTTATACGTGGAAAACCCGATAAAAGGAAAAACCACGGTGGGAAGCCTACCCACAGTCAGATAATACTTTTGCAGCAAGTATGTGATTACAATTGAGGGGCCTCCACTTACAAGAAGGCCAACAGCCTAGAGCACACTGCTCATCACAAAAGGAGTCTCACTGACTACATAGGAATCCAGACTACAATCCAGAAGAATGAAAGAGCTGCATTGATAGCATCTCCTATGCCTGAGTACAGTTCTAGATAAGCTCAATACCAGAGGACTAAATCCTCTTACATAAAACCAGCTCGATCTCCAATGATCAAGCAAATCCTCTGCTTGAATGATATTGCATTATTCGCATAGATAATCTCATAAACCTATAACCCACACATATGATCTACAATGAGATCTTACATATATATATATATATATACAAACCCTCAACCTTAAACAATTAGGTCGACCACTAGACAATAGACAAATTACATAATTATAAAACATGTCAACCTTAGACCAAACAAATAATATCGAACACATAAGACATCCCAAAAACGTATCGAGAAGTCCAATCCACACGTTACATTAAGTCGGTCCATAACCTAGATAAACCGGGACCCAATTTAGGTCCATACAAGCTAAAGAAATGATCCCAATCAGGTAAGTCTCAAACACTATCACCAACAACATCTTGAATCTCCACTAGAAGATGCACCAACACCACTTATGCATGTCATCAAAGATCTTCACCAAAAGATCTACTGGTGAAACCCTCGTCGGAACCACAAGCCAAGCTTCCAAGCAAGCAGGACAACATTCGATCACCATACCAAAACCAACTTACTAAATATGAACATGAGTATCATGAATAATACAATTCCATAACCAAACCATATCGGAGCCTATTGGATTATGCTGGATCCAAACCAACCAGAAACCACTAAACCTACCGGGACCAGAAGGGTGTTGGTAAAGCATCCAAACAACTAGTGTTGACATCAATGATAAAACATTAGTGCAACACATAATCAATTCCTCCAAATGGCCAACATATTCTTGCTACTACATGGTTTTGATCATTAGCCACACCTAGGTATGAGTATTGATTGGTAAATTAATATAAATTGATCTATTTTTTAAGATTTGATACTGTTGGAATCAATGAACACTGAGAGGCCCGGGGGGGGGGGGGGGGGGGTGAATCAGTGTTTTGCAATTTAATAATTTATTAAGTTGATTCTTAAACCACTAGATGCATAATAATGAAAGTAAAGTGCAAAAACATAAAGCAATCAAGCACACAACCATAAAACCAAGATTTTTACTTAGAAAACCGGAAAGGGAAAAACCATGGTGGGATTTGAACCCACAATATTATTATACTACGACCAGAAGTATGATAATATTACATAAGGGGGGGGGGTGTGAATCAGTGTTTTGCAATTTAATAATTTATTAAGTTGATTCTTAAACCACCGGATGCATAATAATGAAAGTAAAGTGCAAAAAGATAAAGCAATCAAGCACACAACCATAACACCAAGATTTTTACTTAGAAAACCGGAAAGGGAAAAACCATGGTGGGATTTGAACCCACAATATTATTATACTATGACCAGAAGTATGATAATATTACATAAGGGGAATGCACTTGCATTCAAGCACACTACCTAGAGCTCACTACTCAAATACAGAATAGGGCTTCAACCTGGAGGAAGGCTCACTACCTTACAGGTGATTCCAATTTATTATAATAATGAATGAACTGAAGTATAGCATCTTGTGAGATTTTGCCAAGATCAAGAGCTCAATGAAAAGTACAAAATAGAGAGACAAAATATAGAACAAGAATAAACTGTATTCTCATCAATAGATAAATGATTACTTGTTCAATAGTTGTTTTATACAATGTATATGATCTTGCTTATATAGGCAAGGCTATATGGATATGTGAGCACACAAACATGACATGTGGCTCAATAAGAAACAAGGGTAGGTAGGGATAAGAAGGGGTAGGTAGGAGAAATGATATAATATTCCACATGAGGTGGATCACCCACCGAATGTGGAATGTAACAACAAGATAAGACCACAAATGGTGGAAATTCTCCTACACACGCTATCCCAATGTGGCACAAAGACCCAAGTGTCTCATACCCAAACTACTATGAAATGAATTATCCTAAGTAAACTCAAGTAAGCTGTAATAATTACCAACATGAATAAATAATTACACCGACACATCTACATATGCCGAAAAATAGTTCTGGTTAGGTTCAAATTATCTTTTGCAACTGTTCTGACTATCTGCTCTATTTTCCTCCTCTTTCATATGCCGGAGCGCCAAAATATTCAATAACAGTCACCAACTTTTGCAAATTCGCTCATACATACTTCTCACACTCATTTCATGCCTCGAAATACTCAAATGAATCATCCTTATATATCCACATCAACAAAATGAATCATTTATGATGTCGACTTCCAAAATCTGCATAACACGCAACATGAAACGTGTAAACTTAAGTCGGCTCAATCCATCCAACAATCCATGTGGACCTAAACAAAATGATAACAAGCTTCATACAAGTTGACCCAATCACCCCAAAGATGAAACTGTTACTGAAATTTTCATTATATTTACAATTCAATGGAAAATTTTAGTACCTAGGCAAAGATTACAATCACATAATTGTAATCTTTCAATTGTCATTTAATGCTTTATATTTTATACAGTTGAAATGATTACAAGAAGTAATCTACAGAAAGGAGGAAATGATTATGAGAAGTAATCTAAAATAAATTCTCTCTCACACAAGACAGTGAGAGTAATCCTTACTTTCCTATGCAAAGGAGAAAACTGAAATAATAAAGCAAATGCATAGATAAAATAAGAAAGGCACCAGGCATTGCTTGGGGGTATATGGCTGGTGTAAATCTGCTCTCGATGTCGTAAGTCTGCATCTGTATCCCTCCAGTTTCCTCCTTGTCTTGAAAAAATCAAAAAAGGTGAAGTGGGTTAGATCAAAGATCTAATCAATGACTAGATATCTACTTATCTTACCTATACACTTGCATCATTAATCAAGCTCCCCTCGACACAGAAAAATAAACATCTTGGAAGACAAATAAGAAAAGTTCATCTTCATTCCTTGAAGAATTAGTGTTTTTCTAACTATTTGTTTAATGTGCAGAGACAAGTAAAGAATTGCAAATTTAAGAGGTTTATTATGAGTGGGGTTAAATGAGGCTCCCACAAGGGTCGAGCCCAGCTCATGAAAATTATCTGATTGTTCAGAGGATATTTGCAGGTGTATGGGCAGCCATGAAGATGTAGATTACTGCGGTGAAATAAGAAAAACAAAAGCCCAAGTTTTTGGAGTATGAAGGAATATGCCAAGCAATTCCTAATAAACAAAAGGAAAGGAAGACCATATCTATATTGCCAGCACAAGTAAAGCCGAAACTGTGATAACTAATTCTAATGCAAAAGGTAAAAGGGCATCAGAATGCCTTCAAAATCTTTCAATCAAAGGCGTGAAGAAGGTGAGACATACATAGCAAGCTGGGCTTAAACAATATTTATCAATAGATTTTCATTCAAGAATGTCATCTTCAGAAAGTGTAGATTTTATAGTTTCTGCCTGTTTCTCAGAAATATAAAGGAATTTCAAAGTTTACCATTCAAAAGTTCAGAGATTCCTTCTTCAAAGGTACCACATAAAACTAAAAAAAAGTTTGCAGAGAGGGTTTCTTTTAAGATTTGCAGAATTTTTGTCCAATGAAACCATCTATTTCCTCATTTACTTTTCCAGCAAAAAGGGAAATAGGAAATTTCCAAAAATTAGTGAATTAAAGAGACTATTAGCAATTTTTATATCCAAAGGAAATCTACAGAATTCTTTTTAGAAGTGCAGAGATAAATGAAAAAACATTTACATTTTGTGCTATGAAGATTTGTGTACATTTCATGCAGAAATAACAGAGAGGATTTCTTTTTTCAGAAAATGCAAGGAAAAAAATCCACGAATTCAGTATGAAATCCAGAGATACAAAGAGATTTGCAAAATGAAAAAAACCCATAAATTTCTAGAAAGAACGTACATTAAAAAAAAAAACCATCAGCGTTTTTGTTCTTTTCTTTTGAAATTTGCAAACAATGTTTCTTGTGCGAAAGTTCAGAGGATTTCTTTTTCCAGAAAATGCCAAAAACACAAAAAAACTCCACTATCAGAGCTCACGCCAAAACACAAAGTTTCGAGTTCATAGAATTTCGGAGTGCAGAAAATATCAGAGTTTTCTAAAGGAAAAGATAGGCGATTTCACACAAAAATGCCAAAGTTCACAATTTGAATGCGATAAAAATACCTCATTTTCTGCCAAAATGGGTGATGCCGCGGTTTTAAGAAAAACCCCTATGTTTTCCAATGAAGAAGCATACCAGTTAAGCCATGGATAGCTGCCACAGAAGGACGAATCAACGTAGTTCCCAGTTTTCATCTCCAGCCAAACCCTAACATCTCGGCAAAGTTTCAAATGCAAAATGAAATTTTTTTTTAGGTTTTCATCTATATATTCCCCTCTTGTTTTGCTTTTGCCCATTTTTATGGGATTGTATTTTATTTTATAAAATGCAAAGAGATTAGGAATGGTGGTCGAGGTTTTCATAAACTCCCACTTAGATTTATATTTTAATGATAAGCTTTGCCAAGCCGTGGGGAGGCTCTAAAATCCTTAAGTTTTATAAACTTATCATATTTTAAAAGATGAATAATTAATTAAATATTTAGTGATTATATCAATGTTGAAATAAAATTGTTACTATTTAACAACATTTTATAATTAATAAATATTTAAATTAATTACTTTTTGCATGTTAAAAATTTCCTAACAATATACTCTGAAAGGAAATTATAATTTTTTGTATCTTTTAAACTTAGGATTCAATACCTTTCTTCCACATACACGTGAAAATGTAAAATGAATATTTAATTGGATGGTTTATAAATCCAATTGATATTTATTAAAATTGTGTCTTAAGGAAGATATTGAACCTTAGATAGGTGAAGTTGTCACATGAATTTGGGGGTCGAATTTAGGCTTGGGATGTAGTTATTTATGAGTTTGGGCCAGTCTATTTGCAGTTAGAGCCTGATTTTGAGTATTTCGTGGGTCAACCTTTAGTTGACCAAGTGTTTACACCTGTTTTCACACAAATATGCAAAATTTGAAGCCTATTTGTGGGGGCTTCTTTCCCTATTCGGAAATGGAGATTTTCTTCACTTTCAGATCACTCATGGAGACTTTTAGTTGAGCACTAGTCATCTCTTCCTTTGCCTTTGGAAGGCTTTTTGCATAAAGGAAGAAAGGTTTTCAGTTTCAAGGGTTCTGGATTTTTTCTCAAGCCTGGCTGAGTTATTGTATCTTGTAACCCATTTTGCAGTTTTGACAGAAGATTTGAATAAAATATCAGTTCATGCCTTATCATTTTCTTAGTTATTTTTCATTGTGTGATTGAGAGCAACTTTCAATTTTGTGTTATTTGTGAAATAACCTTTCTTGAATTTTTCTGTCTCATGCATGAATCATAGGTCATGCATTGTAGTTTTTTATCAAAAAAAAATTTGCTTGTGAAAGTCATTTCCTTTCAAGTTTTTGAGCAAGAAACCTTTATATGAAACACTTTTTGTGATATGAATTCAGAGATTGTCATATGTGTAGAACAGGTGCTTTAAAAGAGTTTTTCTGTTATCTTTCAGATAATTTGGTGTATCACCTTGTTTATGTTGTAGCATTTCTTTCATCCTTATTTTCTTATTCTCTCTCCCTTTTCCTCAAAAGTTTTCTTAAGGTCTTGTTAGAGTAGATGATCCATCAATATCAGGAACTGGCCTAATCTGGAGGTCCAATCATAATAATAGTTTACCCACAGACTCATGATTGTTCCCATGTTAACCAAAAGTGCTAGGTTTTAATAGCTTAGTTTTTGGGTGCACTTTTGGACCTTAATAGAAACCAATCACTGAAATCAACCCTAAGATTTTGCAACAAAGGCTACACCAAAATAGCTCTGTTCTAACTGAAGTACCACATACCGAACCTTCAATCTTGCTCATGAATCAACACCAGATATAAGGATTATAGAATAATCTTCCTTGAACCTTGAATAATCTTCCTCTATCACCACAACCAAAGTTACACAACCAAAATCAGGATATGCAAATTGTACTCATACTCTACGAGTTACTATGTTCCAGCTTCCAGACTTATGTCTTATGAACAATATGACTTCCAGTGAATTAAATCTATGTACACCAGATATGATTTCCAAACTAGGTTTCCATCAATGACAACACCTAAGTATCAATCATGCATCAATATTCATCAGAATAGTGTCTCTTGCCAATAGATACTACCCATGTAGTGGGAGCTTCTAAATGTAAATGTTCTTCACTGACACTTTATATAGGGAGCTTATGATTTTGGTTTATAGGTTGCATATATTGTTGGCATGAGTTTACAGATGTTGATGATACCTAAGATATATGGATGATTGGTTGTATTAGCATATTTTATGGGTGTTATTTCCAATCATATGGGTTTAGGTTAAAGCCTTTTTTATCACTTGGATATGGTTCTTGTGTTATTTAGAAAGGCACATTTTCACCTTGGCTTGTTTCGTTTCTTCCATAGATTGGAAGTTGGAGGATGAGAGGATTTCTTTCTTGATATGGTGGTCACTATTATTTCATTGTAGGTATCCTTTTGAATCATAAGAGAATGATAAAGATCCTTTCGGTCTCATGTACGAATATGACGATTTATTTAATTGATTAAGCCTTATTCAATGTATACAAGTGAATTGATTTTATAATTAGATTTTGTACATGCTTCATAAATTGAAATAATATAATTTAATAAATCAATTAAAGATTTCATGTGGTATATATAGGAGATGTGTTTAGCCACATCGCATGTTTATGTGGCGCTAATTGTAAATTTTTATGCAACATTGGGTTAGTTAATTTATGCATTTAGGAGATGTAAAATAATTAATTGGAGAAAATATTTAATATTATGAGAACTAGTATCAAATATCAAATGAGGGCCAATGGTGTTGTGTTATCGTGGTTATGCGGAACATGGTTTTGTCTTACCACTTGGTTTCATTTATATGAGCTTGAGACTATATAAGAAAGTACACATTTAGTGGTTAAGGTTTGCTAGGTGAGTGTGTTGTAATTGTATTGTCCTATTACACGGAGCATATAGGTAAAACTTGAAATATGTCATTCATTCTTGGATACATGGAGGATCTATTAGAGAGGCTTATTGTTTCAAAAGTATTAATGAGTTTTTTGTATGCACATTTAACTATTTATTTTTTAATAATATATGGAGTATGGATGCTTTTGGAAGTTGGGATTTCCCCTCCTAAGGTTTGTTCCCATGGAATATATTTTTTAATCTTGTATCGATGATTTTCTCTCATGGAGTTATGTAGGAAATGTATTAGATGCATTGTATAATATGCATTATTTCCTAACTTGTAGGAATACTACCTCTAAAATTAAAGTGTCTATCTAGATGGAATGATAAATAGGACAATATTTCTTTAAAACATGTTATTCTTCTTTCATCTATCCTATGGGCTGTAGGAACTCTTCTATGTAGCTAGGAGTGGAAAGTATCTCAAGAAATGGTGGCTTTTGAGATGTCAAAACTATTTCTACTAATGGTCCTTGAGATAAATTTTTTATTAAAATATTTTTTACCATGATGGGAGACAAAAAAATATCCCCATGTTTAGATTATACTTTTAGTTTTTAGTTTTTGAGTACTAACAATATAAGCTTGAGGATTTCTTATATTGGGGGCCATTTTTGCTTGGGTTCTTTGTTTTACAACTTATCATTGTAGACTATTTTATTTTTGTTATTATAGATAGATATCTTAAAGTAGGTTTACTTCTAGGTGGATGTCAAATTGACTTTGCAGTCTGAGCATAGGTGGATGTTGAGAAGGGTGACAGGTGGACACCAAGTGGTGAGCACATAGAGTTCGGTGAAGTATTCATCGACGTGGTAGTTTGACGAGTAGGTCGGCATTAATCAAAAACCGACAAATCATGGAATGATGGTAGGATGTTGCAACTCAAGGAAGAAAAAGAGGCAAGATGATTGATTTGATTCTGTAGGACAATCTAATCCTTGTGGTCGCTGGTCGAAGGAAACAACTGAAGCATTAATGGTGATGTACAAAGAAAGGCCAAAAAGCATGCTGCAAATGTCTAAAAATAAAAAACATGCATTAGAAGGAAAGGATATGGCGATGCTGATTGATCTGATGTAGATCATCATTTCAGAGAGGCAGATTCGATCAGATTTGATATGGATTGAGTTGGTAAAGGAAAACCCTAGAACACCACCATTTGAATGTTGTTTTTGGCAAGAATATAAATATGTGAACTCGAGACTGAAGATGTTGATGCTGGATGCGAGTTGAGAGTAAGAAGAGATGTTGAGAAAGATGAGAGTCAACCTGAGAGTTCTTTCACATAAAGTTAGAGTGTGGAGTTAGTAGGGTGAACTGCTGAGAGGTTCTAACCGGCAGAGACAAAGTAACCAATAAATTGTTATAGTCTTAACAGTCAAGCATACTGGTAGAGATTGAATGGTTAGGAAGGCATCCAATTGTTGTACTATGTAGGGTGAGGTTCTGAGAAAGAGAAGAGAGGCATAGAGTAACCGATAGGAGATCAGAAAGAGAAATATGATAACCGGCAGTAGAAGGACTGGTGAAACAGAGGAAGTTGGTAACTGATAGACATTAGCTGATCAGGTGTTGCACAACTCATTTGCAACTAGGTGCTATCATTGCATTAAAATTGTATTTCATTATATTACACCGAGTTTGTGCTTGGTGCAAGGGTTGGTGCCCTAAATCAATGTAACCTGTTGTTTCATTGTGATGCTGGATTGGAGCAGTAGACTCCAACAATATTTCTTATCGAGGTTTTTCCCATTTAGGGTTTTCCTCATACATCTAGAGTTGTGGGTTATGCATCTGTGTGCTTTCCTCTTTTGATTTCCTCTCATATCTTACTAGTTTGATTGCTTAGTGTTTAGGTTGTTAACCGGTACTCATAGGTTGGTTTAAAAAGAATAGATTTCTTAGGAACCACTGATTCACCCCCCTCTCAGTGGTACATTGTGTTCAACAATTGGTATCAAAGCCTAGGTTCTTGGTTGATTAAAATTTTCTCTAGCTTGGGTTGGTCAAAAAATACAATGGCAAGAAATGAGTCCACCTCCTCAAAAGCCCCCATGTTTGATGGATCTAACTATGCCTTCTGGAGCAGAAGAATGGAGACCTATCTTTCCTCTCTTGGTTTTGATGTGTGGATGTCTATCAAGAATGGGTATACCTTCCCTAGTGTTCCTCTCATTGATCTAGATGCCAAGAAGGAGTATGAGAACAATGCAAAGGCTAAACATGCTATTCTAAGCAGGCTCTTAGATAATGAGTTCATCAAGGTCATGCACTGTGCATCCACCAAGGAGACTTGGAGTAAATTGCAGAGATTATTTGAAGGATATGCCAAAGTCAAAGTGGCCAAGCTGCAATCACTAAGATGTCAGCTTGAAGATTAAAGATGAAGAAAATATTGCAGATTATCTTCACAGAGTAGATGAAACTATGAACACCATCAAAGGACTTGGAGAGGAAATTGCTAATGAAATTATTGTCAAAAAGGTACTTATATCTCTGACATCTAAGTATGATACTAAGGATTTTGCCATAGACAAAGCCAAGGATCTAAAAACCTTCACAATAGATGAGTTATTTGGATCCTTAACTACCTATGAAATGAGGACAACTGGTGAAACATCTTCGAGGAAAGAGGCAGCCATAATCTCCATCAATAAGGGCAAGGAAGAGGTTTCTCATAAAGGATCCAGTGAAGACTCGGATGCAGAGATAGAAAACTTTGTCAAGAGGCTCAAGAGAGGATCTAGTAAGTATAAAGCAAAGTTACCACTCAAATGCTTCAACTATGGTAAAGTTGGACACTTTGCGTCAAAATATCCCTATAATGAAACCAATGGAGATGAACAAAAAAGTTTTGACAGATCTTTTGCTAAAAACAAAGAAAAGAAAATTTACCGGCAAGAAGAAGAAGCTACCAGAAGCATAATAACCTATATACCATTGAGGATGATGCCATAGATGAAGAGAGTGCATCAGCAGATGACTGCCATGAAGATAAAAGAGAAGTTAATCTCTTTATGGCACTAGATGAACTGGTTGTGGAAGATAAGGAAGATGAAGACATTGAAGCTGAAGTGGATCTATAAGGTGAGCTCATAAGTGCTCTTGAGGAGTTAAGACAAAAAGAGAACTCAAGAAAGTCAAGCTTGTTGCAGCAGAAGAACAAGATCACCTGAAGCAATCTCTGAATGAGTCCAATCAAGTGATTTCTAACTTGAAACTCCAACTGGAAGAAGCAAAGAGTTCATGAAGTTGTCCCATTTTTCTCCATGTTGTCTTGTCAAACACCTTAATAGGTTTCCCAATGACCTATTGATAACTTCACTTTTCCCATCCATTTGAGGATGGTAGGCTAATGAGAAAGCTAGGTTAGTTCCCAACTTCTTCCAAAGGGTCCTCCAAAAGTGACCTATGAACTTCACATCTCTGTCTGAAACAATGTTTAGAGGCAATCCATGTATCCGGACTATTTCTTTGAAGAATAGGTTTGCAACATATGAGGCATCACAAGAAGTCTTACATGGCAAGAAATGAGCCATTTTACTAAACCTATCAACCACTACAAAGACACTATCAAATCCCCTCCTTGTCCTAGGCAAACCCAACACAAAATCACCTATCAACCACTACAAAGACACTGTCAAATCCCCTCCTTGTCCTAGGCAGACCCAACACAAAATCCATACTTATGCTCTCCTAGGGCCTAGAAGGAATGGGTAAGGGCTGATACAAACCTACATTAGTGGACTTCCCCTTGGATTTCTGACATATTACACATGTTTCCACAAACTTCCTTACATCTATCTGCAACTTAGGCCAGTAATAGTGTCTCTTCACAAGTTATAGAGTCTTGTCAAGGCCAAAATGACCTGCCATAGCTCCACAATGCTTCTCCCTAATGATATTTAACTGCATGGAACACTTAGGAATACACAACTATCCTCCTTTGAATAACAATTCATCTTGTATCTGAAATTCAGAAAACTCAATGTGATACCTCTCACCAAAGGTTTCACATACCTTGTATATCTCTCCAAAGTCTTTATCAACATCATACATACTCTTCAAGGAATCAATACCAACACTCTCCATCTTGATTTGGTTGACATTTAATACCCTCCTACTCAAAGCATCTACAACTTTGTTCTTGACCCCTTTCTTGTGTTTGAGGGTGAAGGTGAAGGCTTGTAGGGTCTCTACCCACTTCATGTGTCAGTAGTTTAGCTTCTCTTGGCTATTTATGAAACTGAGTTCTTGATTATTAGTAAAAACTATGAACTCCCTAGGCAATAAATAGTGCCTCCACTTCTTCAAGGATTGAACCAAAGCATACATCTCTAAGTCATAGGATAAGTATATTTTCTTGGAATCATTTAGCTTTTCACTGAAAAAAGCAATAGGCCTTCCTTCCTGACTGAGCATTTCCCGAATAGCCATGTGGCTTGCATCACATTCTACGTGAAATATCCTATTGAAATCTGGTAGGGCAAGGATTTGTTTTTCTGCAACCTTCTTCTTCAATGTTTCAAATGAATCATCTTCCTTTTTGGTCCAACTGAACCTGCACTCTTGTCCTCCCTTTATGGTGTCAATCATGGGTGCACAAACATGACTAAATCATCTTTTGAACTTCCTATAAAAAGTTGCTAAACCATGGAACCTCTGAACATCATTCATAGTTTTAGGTGTTGGCCAAGATAGTATAGCATTTACCTTCTATTGGTCCATTTTCAACTCACCTTGTGAGATTACAAAGCCCAAGTAGATGATCTCCTCCTGCATGAACAAACACTTATCCAAATTGATCATTAATTGCTCTTCATGTAACCTCTTGAGAACCATATCTGTATAGCTGAGGTGCTCTTCCCTTGTGTGACTAAAGATCAAGATATAATCTAGGTATACTATGACAAACTTTCCTATACATTCCACCAAGACCTCATTCATCAACCTCATAAAGGTACTAGGGGCATTGGACAACACAAATGACATGACGTTCCACTCATATAACACCTCATTGGTTTTAAAAGTTGTTTTCCATTCATCCCCTGGCCTTATTCTAATCTGATGGTATCCACTTTTTAGATCCATTTTGGTGAAATACTTAGCACTTCCCAAGCAATCAAGCAAATTCTCTATCCTAGGGATTGGGAATTTATACCTTATAGTTATCTTGTTGATGGCCCTTGAGTCTATGCAAAGCTGCCAAGTGCCTTCTTTCTTGGGTGCAAGGAAAATAGGTACTGCACATGGGCTTAAGCTCTTGCCAATTAGGCTTGATTCAAGCAACTCTTCAATCTGCCTAGCCATTTCTGCATTCTGGTCTAGAGTGAGTTTGTAGGCTACTTTTTTTGGGAGAGTAGATCTAGAGATCAGGTCTATACAATTACTAATGTCTCTCACCAGTGGTAGGGATCTTGGCATTCCATCTGAGATGATGCCTTGATGCTTATCAAGCAACTGTCTGATTGCAAGGTCCATGTGCTTCTCCTCCTTTCTCTTCTACAAACTTCTCTTTCCTTGTCACCTTGGGACTAGGCATGAGGGTATAGCAAACTGCACCTTTCTCTGCAATCTCCTTCATGAACTATTTTCCTTCTACCATCAGTACTTTGGCATCTTTCCCTTTTGATTCCATCTCTTCCTCTATCAGAGGTAAGAGTTCTATCGCCTTACCATCCTTGGTGATTGAATAGGTGTTTCTCACCCCATAATGATGAGATTTCAAGTCATACTGCCATGGTCTCCCAAATAAGAGATGGCATGCACCCATCTTAGCTATATTAAATAACAATCTATCCTTGTATGATCCAATCTGAAACTCCACCCAAGCCTGCTCTTCTACCATGACTTTCTGACGTTGGGTGAGCCATGAGACCTTGTAGGGGTAAGGATGAGGTAGCTTTTTAAGTTTAAGCTTTTCTACTATTTCAAGTGATACAAAATTTTTAGTGGATCCAGAGTCTATCAAGACCTTGCATACCTTTCCTCCTGCCTTGCAAGTGGTTTTGAAAAGAGATTTCCTTTGTGTAGGCTCCTTGTTAGGTACCTTCATGGCAGTTACTTCTCTCCTCATTGTCAGAGCCTCTCCTCTTTTAGGATATCCATAGGTATCAAGAGCATTAACTCTTTGATAAGTGTTTGTACTTGCCACACTTTGGCAATATTCCTGCACCAAATTGCTTCTCCTTTCTCCCATGGAGCTAGAAGCCTTCTCCGGACACCTATTGGCCATGTGCCCTTCTTGGTTGCAGTTATAACACCGATGAGGTCCTCTGCCTTGGGATCTTCCTCTAGAGGGTGGTCTTCTACCCCTAAAGTTCCCTCTTGGATTGTATCCCCCTCCTTGGTTGTAACTGCTCTCTCCTCTATTTCCTTCTTGGCTAGAGTCACCTTGGTATCCAAAACCATTTCCCCTACCTTTGAAAGGGCCTCTTCCCCCTCTCTATTGGCTCTCTTTACCTCTGCCATTTTGTTCCTTGCTTCTCTTCAACTTCTCCTCCACCTTGAGTGTCAATTGAAAGCACTTTTGGACTGTCTCCAGGGTGTGGAGATTCAAATCTTCTTGGATAGCAAACCTCAACCCATTGAGATATTTTGCCACCTTCTCATCTTCACTCTCTTTCACCTTGTTCCTCACACAAAACTTCATGAACTCCTTTGTATAGGAACTCACGTCCATCTCCTTTTGCTTCAAATTTTGTCTTCTCCTATGTATTTGGACATTGTAGTCGATTGGGACATAGGCTTCTTTCACCAAAGCCATCATCTTCTTCCATGTAGCCACTCTTCTCTTTCCCTCTTTCACCCTCTCATCTTGGATGAAAGTCCACCAAGTTAGTGCATCCCCTTTCATTTTGGATTGGGCCATCTTCACCCTCTAGTGCTCTAGTATGTCTTCACTTTCAAAAAAATTGTCCAAGGAGTCTATCCACTCCATCACTGTATTAGGCTCCATCCTACCTGCAAACACTGGCAAATCCATCTTCACATCCATTGTTCTTCTTTCCATGGACTTGAGGACACTCATCATGGGTCTCTGGTCTACAGAAACCTCTAGTTCTTCCTGCTTAGGGATATCCTCTTCATCCCCTTCTTCTCCAGAGTCTCTCTCTCCCCTCTCCACTCTGTCCTTCAACCAATCCATCTCATTTCTCAAGGCTTGATTCTCAGCCCTGACTCCTCTTCTCTCTACCATCTACTTCTTCACTAGGACATTCAACTCAACATTGGTCATTCTTGAAGGTACATCTTGGGATCCGTCTTATTCTGACATCTTGTCTTCTCTTCCTATCCAAAGAACACTCCTATGCTCTGATACCACTTGATACAGAGCCCTACCCACACACCTAAGGACATGCCCACACAAGGTTAGAATTATGACCCCTCAAATGATCACAAGGGTCCTGCAAGGAAGGACTCCACACCTTGGATGAATCTACACAAGATGAGTAAATGCCTCAATACCTACCATACACCATCCTGTGACACCCTGCTCCTAAGGGATTTGGAATTGGTTCAATTATGGCCATTAGAGACTAGTCCAAGCAATGGTTTTGAGATTAGACTCCAATTCCTTATACCTCCTTTAGAAACCTACCCGTAGTCTTGTAGCCATATTTGGCGACAAAATGGATCTTAACTCCAAAATGTTCCACACATCCATACAAAAAAATCACCATTTCAGACACCCTTTTGGGATTTGTACTTATCCCTGTAGCATCCTAAAATTGCGACACTTGCAATTTCGACTGCATTTCGGTCTTCACGATGGCGACGCAACACACAACCTGAATGGAGACCTCGAAACTTGTCCACGACACTGAAAATTGCATTTTTCAAGCACCCTGGCCTGAACCTCCTTGCACCCTACTGTCCCGGGAGGTGGGACCAGAGCGCCCAGCGCCCTGGTCCCTGGGTCCTATTTTGGGCCCGGTCTCCTAAGGGTCCTCAGGTCTTTTTGTTTGCAAATTGGAAATTACATTCCCTGGTCGCCCTAAGGTCGGGAAAATCAGTCTATCAGCCCTAAATGACAAGTATATAAACTACATTTTTCTCTCTCATTTGGCATGAGGAGGATATGTGTACAAAGCATGGAAACTATACTCAAGCATTCAAGCATTCAAACATTCAAGCATTCATTCCAAGTCTCCATTCAAGGCTAAGTGTTGCATTCAAGACAAGGATTCAACCATTGAAGAGGAGATCACATACTACATGCTACATACAACATACTACTACAACAAACAACAACATCTAAACCTTCGCACATAAGGATACAAACATCCTTAGAACAAGGTATTAGTACTTGTTTTACAGTCATTTACATTTACAGCACTTGCTTATTTCTTGGTTAATTCCAAAACCGGGGTTTGACCTAAAGGCAAACCCCTAATCCCTAACCCCCCAATCGTCTTCACTTTTCTATGTGTAGGTTGCAGGTGCGCGGCTGAAATTGAAGATCTGGAATCCTTGTGCAGAGACGAACAGATCCCCCTTCGTTTCGCGGATTTTTCGAAGGACCGTGGCACCGGGCGCCATCGTCCTGACAACTTTTTCTCAAATTTGCAGGACAGCGCCGTATCGACATTTTACTGCTAATTCTAGGTCCGCAGCTGCATCCTATATCCCTATCTCAGTTTATAAGCGAATCTTTGTCACTTTCTATGCATTCCTAGCTTAATTCTTCTATGCACATTCTTTACAAAAGAGGGTAGCCTTGCTTTCTTAACCCTTGAAACACATTTAGCATCCAATCTCGCATTGTGTGGGATTGGATCTTGTGAGTTTCAACCCCTCTTTTGAATGTAAAGTCTCTCCCCTAATTGAAAACCATCAACCCTAGTGAATCTCCCTTCTCTCTCCTCGGAGTTGGAAGAGGGGAGAGCAACTAGGGTTCGATCGCGATTTTCCGCTTTACATTTTGGTGAACCCGACGTGAACATCCTTTCTGATTTTTCATGCTTAGATCTAAAAAAATTGATTACATTTCCATGTTTGATCTTTTGCAAAATTTTAGAGGTGATTGCATAAAAACCCTAAAATTTCTTTTTAGTAATTGAACTTGTGAAATATTTAATTGTTAATGCTTGTTTCAGATCTGCCCTTCTATTACAAATTATCAATTCATATCTATGCTTTAATTTTGAAAATTAAGTGGTTAAGTGTCAAAACCCTAATTTTTGAAACCCTCTTGATTCAACCTTTGTCGGACAATTTCACTGATCAAAACATCTCCAAATCAGCTGTATCTTTGGATTCCGCAATAAAATCACAATATCTTTCATCCTTGAAAATTTGGAAAAAAGTTGCGAGGACCGTGTGCACTCCGAGCGCCATCGTCCCCGACATTTTTTCCGAAATTTCGGGAGCAAGATCTTACTGTACTTTCCTGCTAAAATCCAGAATTTTGGCTGATTTTATCAATTTTAATACCTTCAAAATTACAGTCAAAGTTGGTCTTGTGATTGCTTGGATTAAGGCTTTTAAACATTCAAAAATCATCGAAATTGAAATTTTGTGTCAAAATTGTGTTCTTACTGTCCTAAATCTGAAAAGTGTGTTTGCATTCATTCGAAATTTCAGTGCTTTATTCAAATTCTTACAATTTGTGACTTTTGAAATTAAATGCTTAATTACAACAACTTTAATTTCCACTTTCAAAATTGAATTTTGTGTGAATTTGAGTCAATTTTTAAATTTCAAAATTTGCATTGCTCTTGACATTCCCTCTAAAATCATAAAATTCAAAATTTCAGTTTCCCTCTCTTTTTCAAAATTCAAATTTTGCATTTTTCGACAATCTTGGTAGGGTTCAATTTTGAGATTTGGAACTTTAATTTGGCCTATCTACAAATCGTAAAATCACTCAATTTTTTCAGATTAGCTTTAAAATCATCATACCTTTCATCCCTGCAAATTTCGAAAAAAGTTGCAAGGACCGTGTTGCACTCCGAGCGCCACGGTCCCGAACATTTTTTCCGAAATTTCGGGAGACTATCGTGATTGCATTTAACAGCTTAAATCCAGAAGATTGGCTGATTTTACTGAAAATTGCTACCTCTAAATTCAAAATCTTTTCTCTTTTTCTAGTGCATGAGTTTTACAACAATAAGCCCTACTTACACTATTCCCGTTAGACGAAGCCGTAGAATTAAGTCTTTCCGAGGTTTAACTACCGAGGAGATGGAACCTAATTTGAATAGCCTTTTTAACGAAGACATGGGTAATTCCTCTAATCCTCCTAATGATGAAGAAGCTCTCCATGAGGTTTCTGTAGAACAACTTTCGAAATTGGATAACCAATTTGACGATTTTCACCAATGGATGTCTCATGAGTATCCCGATAGTCAAGCTCTTCCTTTAATTGAGGGTCTAAAACATATGCTTCAAAGTGATAAGAATGGAATTGATATTTTGCATGGTATTGCACACATTGTGGATTCAAATGTGATGCCTATGAAGAGTTGTGCCGAATCTTTAGGTTATACACAACCTCCTACACAAGCCAATCATTCTATTCCTTTGATGACTTCTATTGCTAGCATACCTACCTTTACATCAAACATAATGGCTACTTCTACACAAGACATTCCTCTTGTGATCACCAGTCATGGGGGCAATCCTTCTTTTTCAATTAACCCTCTTCCTTCATTCAATCTGATTTCTTCATTCACTCCTTCAATGAGTGTCCCTATTATATCTCCACAAATGAACATGACGCAAGGGGGCAATTCATCCAATCATTCCATTCCTCCTTGTAGTGTTCCTCCTGTCCAATCATCTCCTATGACTAATTATCATAGGGTCCCACCACCTTACTCTTTACCTTCTTTCAATAACATAACACCTCCATCTCAATCTAACACATCTAATATGAACTCTTCGACTGAAGCGACCATTAACAATCTTGCACAAACTGTCTCTTCTTTACAGCAACAAATTGCCTCTATGAATCAATCTAAGTTTAGTGTGCCCACATTTGATGTTGCGAGCCCACTTTCTCTTGATATTGTTCGAGCTATTCCCCCTAAACATGTTGAAATCCCACATTTGGAGCTTTATAATGGTAAGGGTGATCCTCTAACACATGTTAAGACCTTTCAAACAATATGTACTGATTTTGCTTATGACCAAAGGTTGCTTGCAAAACTGTTTACTAGAACATTCAGAGACAAAGCCCTACAATGGTATTGCTCATTGCCTTCCTATTCTATTACTTCTTTCGAACAACTTGCAAATGCTTTCATTCAACAATTTCAAAACAATATAAGTCCTAAAGTTACTTTGATTGATTTAATGCATTGTAAACAAGGTGTTAAAGAAAAAGTGATTGATTTCATTGGTAGATATAAGCATTTGTATGCTCAAATTTCTTTTCCAGTGCCTGACAATGATATTCAAAGAATCTTTATTTCTAATTTACAAAAAGATATTCGAGACAAACTTCTGTTTTTTGAGTTTACTTCTTTCCAACAGTTGTGTGCCACTCTTCACAATTATCAACTGACTGTGAGTCAAATGGAACAATCACATCCTATGGCTCCGAGTGATAAGGGTGATAGCAGTCAACAACCATTTGGAAAGTTTAAACCGAACAGAGATTCCATCAAATTCAATGAAAACATCATCAACAACAATGTGAATGCAGCATCAGGTGTG
The DNA here is from genome assembly GCF_030272615.1 of Cryptomeria japonica. Taxonomy (NCBI): domain Eukaryota; kingdom Viridiplantae; phylum Streptophyta; class Pinopsida; order Cupressales; family Cupressaceae; genus Cryptomeria; species Cryptomeria japonica. The sequence continues at coordinate 56,571,080 of NC_081407.1, read as the reverse complement.
CCTCCTATTTCTAAATTTTTCAAAAAAGAAAGAAAGTATACTCCTTTGAATGAATAATTGCATGGTATTATGAATAAGTTATTGGAACAAAATGTGTTTACTCTTCCTCCTATAAGACAAATTGATCCTGCAAAGATTACTTCACCTTATTTTGATAACAAAGCTTTTTGTCACTTTCATCGTCAGCCTGGGCATGATACTAAAAAATGTTTTTCTTTAAAGGGTAAAATTCAAGATTTAATTGATAATAATACTATCTCTGTTTCTGGAGTGAATGATAAAGGCAACACATCTGTAGCTCCTCCTAACCAAAATCTTCAGATTTTTACTGATCCATTACCTTCTCATACCTCTAATGCGATTGAGACTAATGATTCCTCTTTTTCATCTGATGGTCTTGTGTCTATGACTCCGAATGTGATTAACTTTGTAGAGCAGCAAGAAAACCCTAAAGAACTTTCCATCACATTTGATTCTAGTGAAACCATTAGGGCACCTGATGGTCCTTTATACATAGTTGCAAAAGTCAAGAATACACCTTGCCGTGGAGTGCTTATTGATCCTTCGTGCATGGTTAATGTTATTACTGAAGAATTTCTTTTTACTTTGCAATTGAATCAAGTGATATATGACAAAACAGATTTGATTGTGAAACTATTTGATGCATTTTCTTCTCCTGCAATTGGTTCTATTACATTACCTATTGAGGTCCATAACAAATCCCTTGATGTGAACTTTGCTATTATTCCATCTTCCGAACAATTTCGTGTGAAGCTTGGCTATTCTTGGCTATCTTCCATGAAAGCTATTGCTTCTCCTATTCACAAGTGCTTGAAATTTCCCCATAATGGTGAAGTTGTTACTGTCAATCATAGTCTCTTTAAACCAGCTGAAAGAACTTCTAGTGTTCCTATTGATTATTTTTGGCCTAAACAATTCCAATCTCTTCCTCCGCGAAGTGATCATCTTTTCAAATCTTATCAAAAGTGGAAAAAAGACATGATCCTATCTCTAAGTGAACCTAGAACACCCAAACTTGACATTCCTATCATTCTTGAGAAGGAAGTTCTTCCTTTGAAAGATAAAACCAATGTCTTTCCTCAAGAAGATTCCCAACCCATCCCTATGGATGTGACTATGCCTATATCTAATAAACTTCCTAAAAGTAGACCTATCCCTCCTCGTCATGATGGACTTGGTCTCCTTCCTAAACCAAAAATTCCTCCTTTATATGGAGCAGTCCCTCCTCCGTCTTTTTATAGAGAGAAGAGACCTTCTTCTTCTCCTATTATCCAGCCTAAGAGACCACAACCTAAACACCCAAGTGATAAGGATGAGAACATTCCTCCTCCTCAATCTTCTTCACTGCCTACTAAGACTAGACGAAATCGTTGTGCACGTGAACGCCGACGAAAACGTCGTCTTAGGGCTCAAGCAGCTGCTTCTCAAACTTTACAATCTCCAAAGACACCTTCAACAAGCATTATTCCATTTTCTCCTCAGCCGGACATTGAGCCTAAATATCCTAAACATAAGATGCATGATGGTCTTGATCCTGTGCGAGTTAAAAATCCTATTTTTATAAATCTTGATGATGATATAGATGAAAATGTTATTCATGATGAAAATGTTACTCGTTTTGCTTCTGATAGTGAATATGAACTTGTTGATATTGATAACCATTTATCTAATGAATTTTCTAAAGCACTTATCCTAGCTCCTAGACAAGAACAATGTGGCTCGGAACATTAACATAGCCCTTGTTTGGATCTTATGATAGCTCCATTTGCTGTGTTGGATGTTCCTCCTCTGGCGTGTTCCCTGCCTTCCCGAAACATTGATCAGCAAGATCGGGGGGTAGATGACGTGCTAGAATAGTTACATTAGCATAGCAGATTCTCTCCTCCTCTCTTTTGTTACTTCTTCTATGTGTTATTCTCATTCTTCTATTTGTTGTCCTTAGTGTTGTCTACTTGAGGATGATGCAAAGCATTGAGATCTCTCGATCTCTCTCATGTTGACTCAAAAGACACATGTGTTCCCTTCTTCTAGGTGACCTTCCTTGATTGGGGAATGAAGAACAATTATGCATACATACATATGATATACATGAATAATCATACAGCATACTAACCCTGAGGAACGCGAAGTCACCTCGTGCTTTGTGTTTTGTGTCTATTATCCTTGGGCTTATCTCACACTTGGGGGCTAAATCCTTGTGATAACGTGCTCCTTTCCTTTCTCATTCTTATATGTATCACTACCTTAAAGCAATCACCCCCGGTGAGGCGTGTGCGATCGCTTTAACGTAGGGGGGCATACATCTCGTTCATATCTTTTCAAGATACTTGAAAATTTCTTGGCAAATTTAACCTTGCCTTGAAAATTTTTGATATCTTTCTTGCATGACTCATAGTGAGGGAACCTTACTACTGACAGTCATGGTTCTCCCTCGTGATCTTCCCTTTTACTTTGTCAATCGAAGTCGTAAGATCCTTAGTCCACTGGGGGCTTGGTGTGTCTTGCCTCCTTGACGTGGTGAAAGTCTTTCAATGTTGTTTCCTTGTACTTTACCGGAAGTATGAGCATACATACTCCCGCTAAAGTGGGGGCTAAATGTAGCGTCCTAAAATTGTGACACTTGCAATTTCGACTGCATTTCGGTCTTCACGATGGCGACGCAACACACAACCTGAATGGAGACCCCGAAACTTGTCCATGACACTAAAAACTGCATTTTTCGAGCACCCTGGCCTGAACCTCCTTGCACCCTGTTGTCCCGGGAGGTGGGACCAGAGCGCCCAGCACCAGGACCAGGGCCCCCAGCGCCCTGGTCCCTGGGTCCTATTTTGGGCCCGGTCTCCTAAGGGGTCTCGGGTCTTTTTGTTTGCAAATTGGAAATTACATTCCCTGGTCGGCCTAAGGTCGGGAAAATCAGTCTATTAGCCCTAAATGACAAGTATATAAACTACATTTTTCTCTCTCATTTGGCATGAGGAGGATATGTGTACAAAGCGTGGAAACTATACTCAAGCATTCAAGCATTCAAACATTCAAGCATTCATTCCAAGTCTCCATTCAAGGCTAAGTGTTGCATTCAAGACAAGGATTCAACCATTGAAGAGGAGATCACATACTACATGCTACATACAACATACTACTACAACAAACAACAACATCTAAACCTTCGCACATAAGGATACAAACATCCTTAGAACAAGGTATTAGTACTTGTTTTACAGTCATTTACATTTACAGCACTTGCTTATTTCTTGGTTAATTCCAAAACCGGGGTTTGACCTAAAGGCAAACCCCTAATCCCTAACCCCCCAATCGTCTTCGCTTTTCTGTGTGTAGGTTGCAGGTACGCGGCTGAAATTGAAGATCTGGAATCCTTGTGCAGAGACGAACAGATCCCCCTTCGTTTCACGGATTTTTCGGAGGACCGTGGCGCCGGGCGCCATCGTCCCGACAACTTTTTCTCAAATTTGCAGGACAGCGCCGTATCGACATTTTACTGCTAATTCCAGGTCCGCAGCTTCATCTTATATCCCTATCTCAGTTTATAAGCGAATCTTTGACACTTTCTATGCATTCCTAGCTTAATTCTTCTATGCACATTCTTTACAAAAGAGGGTAGCCTTGCTTTCTTAACCCTTGAAACACATTTAGCATCCAATCTCGCATTGTGTGGGATTGGATCTTGTGAGTTTCAACCCCTCTTTTGAATGTAAAGTCTCTCCCCTAAGTGAAAACCATCAACCCTAGTGAATCTCCCTTCTCTCTCCTCGGAGTTGGAAGAGGGGAGAGCAACTAGGGTTCGATTGCGATTTTCCGCTTTACAATCCCCAAAATGGTTTGATCAAATCTATACTTCCAGGGTCTGAACCCCATAGAGACCAAGAGACCTAATAGGGGCAATTAGGCCTATTTTACCTAGCTTTCTCATTGATCAAAGAAATGAGCAATTTGATGTTATTTTTAAGTTACAAATCACTATTCCAAGTTAATGATAAGAACTCCTAAATGTCCCTGAATTCCATAATGCATTTCCTGAATATGATCTTTCTATTTAACTCAAAATTGAAAGCAAGAGACTGTTCATGTAGGAAAATCAATCTATCTCACCAAATAGATGAAGAAGAAAAGCTCATCCCATGGCTAAGATCTTGTCCTTTCCACTCAAGAAGAGGGAACACTTGTCTCCAAGCTTTCCATATGATTCCAAATTGACTACAAGATTAAGGTTCAAAATATTTTGCCATCAGGATTTTATCTTTCCAAGAATTTTTAGCTTTAGTTGTACCAATTTTGTGTCTAACGTGAGAATTCAATGATGCTCCTCCAGGAAGACTTCTAATAATCTATTTGGCTATGAGGTAAACTCTTTGTGTAAGTATGTTAGTTGATCCCAAACCTTGTTTTCTTTTGGGATGAATACAATGAAACCATGATGTAGGTGGATGAACTTTCCTATTATTTCATTTACCCCAAAGGAACCTTCTATTAATTTTGTTAATTAAGCATAACAAAATTTTGAAGGAAGCCAACAAGTTAAAATATAAACATGACTAGCTATAAGAATTTTGTTGGGAATTTGAATGTGTTGAGCCATAGAAAGAAATATGTTTGACCAAAGATCAAGCTTCCTTTTAAGTTTATGGATGAATCATATCCGCATCTCAGATAGTGGAAGTCCTATTCCAAAAGGGAAGCCAAGGTATATTGAAATCACACCATGATTAATGTATTTCTATTGTGGAGATTGTTGTATTATTAAGGATATTGTTGAGTTTGATTGTTCATTGCTTCTGCTAGGATATGTTGTTGCCATTGATGTCAACATATTCCTATGAGTTATTCTAGTAAGTTTGGAGAAGGTTTTTGGTTCGGTTTTGTGGTTTAGTTTTGTTGATCACTGTTTTGCAGAATCTGGTATTCCCTCTCGTATATTCTGGTGTGATCAGATCTTGTGCTGAGATTTTGGATTATTGTTTGGGATGATCTTGTATATCTTTGTTTTAGATGGTTCATGATTTGGTGCTCTGCAAATTATCTTTCCTCGTGACAGTTGCTGATTGGTTGTGTTCTTGAGCCTTGAGACGTTGACTGATGAAGATTTGAAAAGTGGTATTGGTGCAATTGTTTTGGATTATTGTAACGTGCTTGATGGTGTTTCCTACTCGTGTCCTATTTGTTTTGGTGATCCACATTGATTGTTGTATGATTTTTTGGTAATTTTTTGAACCAGTGTCAATTTGTGTGTTATGCAGTATTTCTGGTGGTGTAGCATGTTGTGGTTGATCTTGGCGGGATTTCTAGTGGTTGTAATCATTTGGGAATTTGAATTAGGTCCATGCCATGTAAATTAAATCATAATATTGGTATGGTGGTTGATCTTTGTATCATGTTATGTAATTTTGTAATTGAGGCTTGAGGATTTAGCCAACCTTGTTATCAAGGTTGATGATTTGTATATATAGATGAGATGTTTATATAATTTTGGTGTTGGTATTATGTCTACATTATCAAAGAGAGGTAAATGTGCAAACAAAGGACATATCATGTAGTGAAGTGTTTTGGTGAGTTTGGTGTTGCAGGGTAGACAATTGTGCTTAACCGGAACTGTCATCAGGATTGTAGGTCAAATCATATTGTAAGTCAGTGAGACTTCCCTGAGGGTTGTAACCTTCAAGCCATATATCTTTTGAGCAGTGAGCTCTAGGCAGTGTGTCTGAATGCATGTGTCTTCCCCATTGTAATATTTTCACATACCATTACAGAGTATCATCTTATTGTGGGTAGGTTCTCGTCGTGGTTTTTCCCTTAATTGGGTTTTCCATGTCAAAATCTTGGTGTCGTGTGTTTTGTTGTTAATTTTCTTATCTATTATTGCTATGATTTATCAGCTTATGTTTGGAAGTTTAATTTTTTTGAGATCCAATGAAGACTGATTCACCCCCCTTCTCAGTCTTCCTTGTTGATTGTTGCTAACAACTGGTATCATAGCTAGATCATCTAGTAGAATCTTAATTGCTTGACGAGATCCGGATGGCATCTCAAGGTATTCTTTTCAAGAAGGACAGTTTGAGGTTTGATGGAAGAAACTACAGTATATGGAAGAAACGGATGGAGGTGCATTTGAAATGTCTTGGAGAAGATTATTGGAAGATTACTAAAAATGTCTATGTTGTTCCTCATAATGGACCATCCACTCTAGATGAGGTTAAGGAAGTTGAATATAACATTAGAGCAAAGGAAGCATTACCTAGTGCCTTGAATAATTATGAAATTACAAATATTATAGAACTTCAAACCGCACATGAGATCTAGGTGAAGCTTGAGATCCTATATGAAGGTGATAGTCAAGTAAAAGTTGCTAAGTTGCAGATTTTAAAAGGAAAGTACAAGACATTAAATATGGGAGATGATGAGAACATTTATTCATACATGGCTAAGGTGAATGAGCTTGTCCTTGGTATCAAATCTGCTAGTGGAAAGATTGAAGAAGATGAGATTGTTGCTAAGGTGCTAAGATCTTTGCCTCTTGCCTTTAAACATAAGGTTGCTGCTATTGATGAGATCCAGAGTATAAGTACTATGACAAGAGATGTATTGGTTGGAAAAATTGTTGCATTTGAGCTAAGCAAATTTGGTGAATCGCATGGAAAGTTTGAGACAACATTCAAAGCATCAACATCTATGTCTGGTAAGCAGAATTATGATCTTGATGAGTGCAGGATATCTAGATATGAAAGAGAAAGGAGAGAGATAGAAGAGCAAGAAAGGGAGCTTGATGATCTTGAAGCATTGATTGCCCAAAGATTGCCTAAGGGTGCTGGTAAGTATGATGGAAAGTTACCCTTAAAATGTTTTTCTTGTAATAAGATGGGACATTTTTCTTCTAGATATCTGGAGAGAATGACTAAATATGACAAACATAATAAGTTTGATAAGTTTGATAGAAATGATAGACATGAAAAGCATGAGAAGTATGATAAGCCTTACAAGTCTAACCGGAAGTTTAGGAACCAGAAGAACTGTTACTATCCTGCAGATGAAGGTGTTACAGATGAAGAATCAAAAGGAGATGAAGTTCTGTTCATTGCCATTAAAGAAGATAGACATGTGCCTATTGATTCCACTAGTTGTTATGTTGAGGAGAAAGCTTTGGCTACTAAGGTAGAAGAAAAATGTGAATGGGTGATTGACAGTGGTTGTTCACATCATATGACTGGTGAAAAAAGAAAATTTGTAAGCATGGAAAAGTATGATTGTTGAATAGTCATATTTGGAGATGACAAATCTTGTGTAATCCATGGGAGAGGTTCTATTTCTTTTGATGGTAAGCATAACACTGATGATGTCTTGTATGTTGAAGGTTTGAAGCATAATGTTTTGAGTGTTGGACAAATGGTTGATAAGGGTTATGATATACAATTCAAAGATGGTAAATGCAAGATCTTGAATGCCTCAGGTTTAGAGATTGCATGTGGAACTAAGACTGAAGGTAGCATTTTTCACTTGAATGCTAGTGAGAAAAGTTGTTTGATTGCTAAGATAGATGAGAGTTGGTTGTGGCATAGAAGAATGTGTCATGTAAACTTTGATTCATTGATCAAGATCAGTTCTACTCAAGTTGTTAGGGAATTTGCCTAAGATTGTTAAACTTGTTAATCCAATATGTAAGGAATGTCAGTTGGGTAAGAAAACAAGGATTTCTTTCAAGAGTAAACTGTACACATCAGATGGATTGCTAAATCTTGTGCATACTGACCTGTGTGGACCTCCAAATGTTAGAATTGTGCAGGGTGATATATTTTTTATGTTACTAACTGATGATTATTCCAGAATGATGTGGGTTGTCTTTTTGAAGTAGAAATCAGAAGCATTTGAAAAAATCAAGATATTTCAAAGCTAAAGTTGAAATTGAGTCTAGATTGAAGTTGAAGTGTCTAAGATCTAATAGAGGTGGATAATTTTGTTCTGGTGAGTTCAATTCTTTCTGTGAGTTTCATGGAATCAGAAGACAACTATTTGCTCCTAGGACCCCATGACAAAATGGGATTGTTGAAAGGAAGAACCGTACTATTTTGGATGTTGCAAGCACCATGTTGATTGAAGGAAATGTTCTGAAAGTTTACTGGACATAAGCTATTAGCATCGCAGTCTATACATTCAATAAATTTCATATCAAAGGTGATATTGGTAAGACGCCTTATGAGCTTTGGTCTGGTCATGTTCCTACTCTGAAATATTTCAAAACTTTTGGTAGCAAATGTTATATTAAGAGAGATGAGGATATTGGAAAGTTTGATGCTAGAAGTGATGAAAGTAACTTCTTGGGATATTCTACAAATAGCAAAGCCTATCAATGCTATAACAAGAAATAAGAAAGATAGTTGAGAGTGTAAGTGTGAAGGTGGATGAAAACCTTGGGAAGGAGATTAGAGCTTATGATGAAGGTCAACATGTTTTAGCTCCTATTTACCCTAAAGAACCTAAGAAGAATGATCTGGTAGAGACAGAGATTGTTGTTGCTATCGGAGAGGATGTCCAGGATCCTGAGGCTGAGAATCAAAACAATTTGAAGACTATGAGGTATGTAAGATCGAATCATTCTGAGAATTAGATTATTGGTGCTAAGAATAAAGGCGTGATGACTAAAAGAAGGTTAGCTGCAGAAGAAATATTTTTTATTTTTAAAGTTGAACCTAAAGATGTCATTGAAGCTTGTAAAGATGATAACTGGATTAGAGCCATGGAAGAAGAGTTAGATCAGATTGAAAAGAACAATACTTGGGAACTTGTGCCTAGACCTAAGGTTAAAAATATTATTGGTAATAAATGGGTTTTTAGGAACAAATTGAATGAAGTCAGTGAAGTAATCAGAAATAAAAGCTAGACTGCTCTGCAAAGGATATTCACAGCAAGAAGGGATTAATTATGAAGAAACTTTTGCTTAGGTTGCCAGAATTGAAGTTGTTAGATTGTTGCTAGCTTATGTTGATGTAGCATCCTAAAATTGCGACACTTGCAATTTCGACTGCATTTGGCTCTTCACGATGGCGGCGCAATGTTGAACTTGAATGGAGACCCTGAAACCTGCTTGTGACATCAAAAACTGCATATTTCTGCACGTTGGCCTGATCCTCCTTGCACCCTGCTGTCCCGAGAGGTGGGACCATGGCGCCCAGCGCCCTGGTCCCCCAGGACCATGGTGCCCAGCGCCCTGGTCCCTGGCCCTATTTTGGGCCCGGTCTCTTGTTGGGCATCGGGTCTTTAAGTTTGCAATTCGGAAAATGATGCTTCTAGGTCGGCCTAAGGTCAGAAAAATCAGTCTCTCAACCCTAATTGACAAGTATATAAACTACTTTTCCTCTCCTAGAAAGGGAGGAAGGAAATAAGCAAGAGCAAGACGCGGAAGCGATATTCAAACATTCAAACATTCAAGCATTCAAGCATTCCTTCAAGCAATTGAGTATTCTAAGTCTCCATTCAAGGCTAGGTGTTGCATTCAAAGACAAGGATTCAACCATTGAAGAGGAGATCACTTACAACATAAAACTTACAACATTCATTACACCTTCGCATGTAAGACTACAAACATTCTTACAACAAGGTATCAGTACTTGTTTACATTACAAACATTTACATTTACAACATTCTCATTTCTTGGTTAATTCCAAAACTGGGGTTTGACCTAAAGGCAAACCCCTAATCCCTAACCCCCCAATCCTCCTCTCTTTTCTATGTGTAGGTTGCAGGTACGCGGCTGTAATTGAAGATCTGGAATCCTTGTGCAAAGACGAACAGATCCCCCTTCGTTTCGCGTATTTTTCAGAGGACCGTGTGCACTCCGGGCACCATCGTCCCATCAACTTTCGCTCAAATTTGCAGAACAGCATCGTCTCGACATTTTACTGCTAATTTCAGGTCTGCAGCTTCATCCCGTATCCCTATCTCTGTTTATAAGCGAATCTTTCCTACTTTACATGCATTCCTAGTTCAATCATTCTATCTACATTCTTTACAAAAGAGGGTATCCTTGATGTCTTAACCCTTCAAACTCATTTAGAATCTAGTCTTGCATTGTGTGGGATTGGATCTTGTGGGTTTCAACCCCTCTTTTGAATGTAAAGTCTCTCCTAAGTGAAAATCGTCAATCCTAGTGACCCTCCTTTCTCTCTCCTTGGAGTGGAGTGGTGGGAACACTTAGGGTTCGATTTTCCGCTTTACAGTTGATTATAAAGATTTTAAGGGATATCAAATGGATGTCAAATCTGCATTTTTAAATGGTGATCTAGAAGAAGAAGTTTGTATTGAATAGCCCGATGGGTTTTCACTAGCATATGATAGAGACATGGTATGCAAGTTGAAGAAAGCACTTTATGGTTTGAAGAAAGCCCTTACAGCCTGGTATGCTAGATTATATAAATATTTGCTAAAATTGGGATTTGTCAAAGGTGTTGTTGATAGTAATCTATACTTGAAGATTGAAAATGATAACATTTTGATTGTTGAAGTCTTTCGTTGATGACATTAATTTTAGTGGTGATGATGATATGGGTATTAAATTTGTCAGTGATATGCAAAAAGAATTTGAGATGTCTATGATTGATGAGATGAAATTTTTCTTAGGTTTGCAAATTGCATAGATAGGAAAATGTATCTTTATATCTCAAACTAAGTATGTGAAGGAATTGTTGAAGAAGTTTGGATTAGATGATTCCAAACCGGTTGGAACTCTTATGGTGACTGGTTGTAAATTGTCTAAAAATGATGAATCTCCTAAAACTAATCAGAGTTTGTATAGATCTATGGTTGGTGGACTATTATATCTCACTCAGACTAGGCTTGACATTATGCATGTTATGTGTATGACATCTAGATATCAAGCTGATCCAAAGGAGAGTCATGTCACTACTATTAAAATAATATTCAGATATCTTAAGGGAGTTGAAGATTATGTCTTATGGTATCCAAAGAATGATGATTTCATGGTGTGCTTACATTGATGTAAATTGGGCAGGTGATATTGATGACTGAAAGAGTACTACCGGTGGAGCATAATTTTTAGGTAAGAAGTTGGTTTCATGAGCCAGCAAGAAACAAGATTCAATATCTTTATCTACTGCTAAAGTTGATTACATTGTTGCTTCTAGTAATTGCACTCGGATAGTTTGGATGAAGCAAATGTTGAAAGATATCAAAGTTATTTATGATGAGCCTACTATTATATACTATGATGATTCCAATGCTATAAACATGTCTAAAAATATGTTGCAGCATTCAAAGACAACATATATCAATCAAATATAATTACTTGGGAGAGCAAGTCGGTGAATAGAAGGTGAAGCTGAAATATGTATCTACAAAGGATCAAATTATTGATATTTCCACTAAGCCCTTGCCTATAGATACATTTGTTTATCTGAGAGAAAATTTAGGAGTCTCCACCCCTCCTGATGAGAACTAGATGCATTGAGTTGCATCGATCCAGTGGAATTCAAAGACTTACTCTTTTCTCCAGGTTGATGAGTTGGTGTTGCTCCTTTGCTGGAGTAGTCTCTATTTTGGGGAGAGAGATTCACGATTCTATTTTGGGGAGAGAGATTCACGATTCTATTTTGGGAGATTGATTTTCTATTTTGGTGATCTTTGGCGTTGTTGTCAAAGTGGGAGAGAGATCATGTAAAAAAATGCTTTATCTATCTTGATCTTAGGAGGATTTTGTTGGTGATATCTTCTTTCTTTGCATTGATTATTGGATTATTGAGGAGATTGTTGAATTTGATTGTCCGTTGCTGTTGCTAAGATATGTTGTTGTCATTGATGTCAACATATTCATGTGAGTTATTCCGGGAAGTTTGGAGAAGGTTTTTGGTCCGGTTTTGTAGTTTGGTTTTGCTGATCACTGTTTTGCAAAATTCGGCATTCCCTCCAGTGTATATTCCGATATGATCAGATCTTGTGCTGAGATTTTGGATTATTATTTGGGATGATCTTATGTATCTTTATTTTTGATGGTTCGTGATTTCATGCTCCACAAGTTATCTTTCCTCGTGGCAGTTGTTGTTTGGTTGTGTTCTTGAGCCTTGAGACATTGTCCGATGAAGATTTGAAAAGTGGTGTTGGTGCAACTGTTTCAGATGATTTTAACATGCTTGTTGGTGTTTCCTAGTCATGTCCTATTTTTTTTGGTGATCCGCATTGATCATGCAATTTTTTGGTGATTTATTTGAAATGATGTTAATTTATGTGTTCTGCAGTATTTTTGGTGGTGTAACATGTTGCGATTGATCTTGGCGGGATTTTCGGTAGATGTAATCATTTGGGAATTTGAATTAGGACCATGATATGTAAAGTAAATCATGATATTGGTCAAGTGGTTGATCTTTGTATTGTGTGATGTAATTTTATAATTGAGGGTTGAGGGTTTAGCCGACCTTGTTATCAAGGTTGATGATTTGTATATATAGATGAGATGCTTATGTAATTTTGGTGTCAGTATTATGTCTATATTATTAGAGAGAGGTAAATGTGCCAACAAAGGACATATCATTCAGTGAAGTGTTGTGGCGAGTTTGGTATTGCAGGGCAGACAACTATGCTTAACCGAAACTATCATTAGGCATTTTTAGATGCTTTTATTGTAGTTCATTCCTTCCAGATTGTAGTCCAAATCATATTGTAAGTCAGTGAGACTTCCCTGAGGGTTGTAGCCTTCTGGGCATATATCTTTTGAGCAGTGAGCTCTAGGCAATGTGCCTGAATGCATGTGCATCCCCCATTGTAATATTTTCACATACTACTACAGAGTATCATCTTATTGTGGGTAGGTTCCCACCGTGGTTTTTCCCTTAACCAGGTTTTGCACGTCAAAATCTTGGTGTTGTGTGTTGTGCTATTGATTTTCTTATCTATTATTGCCATGATTTATCAATTTATGTTTTTAATTTTAATTTGTTTTAAGATCTGGTGAAGACTGATTCACGCCCCCCCTCTCAGTCTTCCTTCTTGATTGCTACTAACAGAGGTATCCAAGGAGGTGGATGATTTGTAGAAGTCATTCAAAAATTAGTTTTATTGAGAGAGTTGAGAGCCTAAAGATAAACAAAACAAGTCCAAGACTTCAAGAGTGCTATTGACCTCTTCTTGAGAGTTTTGAATGAAAAGAAGATTATCATCAGCAAACTTGGATATGAAAGAAAATTCATCTCCCAATAGAGAAATACCATGAATGAGTTTGTATTTTTTTGCATGATTTAAATAGTATCCAACATCGTCAGCATTGAGAACATAGAGGTCACAAAATAAGGGGAAGCCTTGTATTATCAATATTTGAAGAGAAAAGGTTCGAGTGGTTGACCTATTGATTGCAAGACAAGCATTTGCATAAATAAAGAGAAGTTTTATGTGAGAAATGAGATTGTGACCAAAGGCTAACCATTTAAGAATCCTTGTTATAAACTTCCACCTTGTTGGTTGAAAATTTTGTACACCTGGGCGATGTACAAAATTGTGGTTTCAGCCATAGTGTGTAAGTATAAAACTCTCATAATTTACGGAAGGCCCCCCCTTTGCTTTCTACTTCAACATTTCAAAAATAAACTCTAACTCTAAATCTATTCTAAATCTGGGTGAAACTTAATTTTTTTCTCTTTTTTTTCAGAAAAAAAGACACTTATTCTTTTGTCTTCTTTCAGAAAAGAATCATAGCTAAGAGCACAAATGATTAATGAAGTAAACTAAAGAAAGAAGCAAAGTTTCCATTAAGGCACAAAGTCCTACTTTGCTTCTCCAATGATAGGAATACAAAAAGAAAGCTCAAAGTCTTCAACTATCTACTCTCCTATCAACCTTTTTAGATGATTTTCTGGTAACCAAGCATAGTATGTAGCAGCTCAAATTCTAACTGCATGATGCACCTCTTATGTACAAAATTAGAAGATGAAAGAAACACAAAGTCTGCAAGTTACCGTTTTTGCTTGAGTGTCCTACAATAGTTTCAAACGTGACAAGTAGCTCAGAGTTTGTTGTATCAAATCTTAAAACCAATCTAAAACACCAAACACAATAAGAAGCTCAAAGTCTGCAAGATTGAGCTTGAATCCCTCTTGTATAACACCTCAAAACTCATAATCAATCTCCAGAAAATGTCGTCACATAACACCTTGAATCAACACAAAGTTTGAAAGCAATTTGCCTCATTTAATTGATTGCAATTTGATTTACAACTAAGCTCAAAGTCTTAGAGTGCACATACAAACTGGCAGAGTCTTGTTGCATTGCCAAAAGATATCCATTACAATAGACCCCCTCAAGTATTTATAGGAGAGGAGCCTTGAGAAAAAGGTGGGAGGATCCCAACTAACTTGAGAAATTCTATCAACCACCATGACTTATTCCAACTACAGCCCTAATCTAACTCAACTTGTAGTTGCTTTACATGCAATTACATTTTACAAAAATGCAAGTGAAAGTGACTCTTGCAATTACAAAACTAATTTACATGTAACTTGTCAAAACAAAATTACAAGTACACAATTGAAACTATTCTATGTGTCTAAAGACATGACTCTTAACTACATCATCCTCTGTCTGGAAGGTCTTCATGCTACTACAAGATGTTGACAAAAGTATTTAGGATTAGTGAAGACATCTCAAACCGGAATGGGAATTTGCATCCTTAATTATCTTTGTGTCATTGGCCAAAAAAATTCAACCTTATTACAGCTTGAGGTAGTACTAGCTTTTCAAGAGGGAAGTTCTTTGCAATGCTGAAGTAAGAAGCATATATCTATCTTGAAAGCATTCTATCCTCTCAATCATTCATATCACTTATCCATCTCCTTCTACGACTCTATCATGTTGTTGTTCTTTCTTTGTATCATCCTCCAATCTTGGAATCTTCTTGCAAAATAAGGCTCATGCCTTCATTTGTTGATTTGGTAGGCCGTGTGTGCAAATGGGATTGGCATGAATGAGACAAAGGGGCTGCAAAAGTGAGATCAAAGCTCAATTTTGGGTCTTGGAAGGCTAACTACAAGTGTGTAAAAACAAAAGCATTAACTTGCAATTATGGAGAACAAACATGCAACTTCATATGTGAGATGGGAAAATAAAAGTTTGCACTTGCAATTGGATCCTAGAGACTCATTTTCAAGTGTTTTTTACTGCATTTTAGACCAATTTTAGGTTTTAGGAGGCTAAGTGCAAGTGAAAAAGTGAAGTTTAGAGGCAAATACTGATGCATACATGTAAATGGAAGTTTGAGACTGGATGAAAATGGGAAATGCATGAAGTGACCTTGTGGAAATCATCTTGAAATGGGGGAAAGTGATTGCAAGAAGTATGAGTTTGTCAAACCAAGTGAAAGACCATTTTGGGTACTTGCAGTCGAGTCTAGGAGACCCGATTGCAAGTATGCAGAAGGGGTAAAACAATGTGTTTTACTTGTAGTCGGGTCATGGGGACCCAACTACAACTAGATGTGACTTTTTCAAACGTATGAAACTCGATTGTTCATCTTTACAATGCGAATTCGAAAGAGGAAAGATATGCATATGATAAGTATGAAAGACACATCTTCAAATTTGACAACCTTTGCTTGAAAATATATCTTGCAACCTACTTTTAATGATTCAATTCAAAGCATATGTGAAAAATATGCCAAAGCATACTTGTGGTCAGCTCTATAAGACCCAAGTGCAAGTATGTTCGCATATTTGCACTTGTAATTGCAACAAAAAAACCCAATTATGAAAACAATATGTCACTTGTAGTCGGTCTATAAGACCTGACTACAAGTGAAAAAGTGAACTATGAGCACTTACAGTTTAGAAGATTGAACCCAATTTGGAACACTACGTTACTTGTACTTGGGTCTTTGATACCCTATTGCAAGTCTTTTGGTAATTGAAGACTTACAGCAAAACAGGAATGACCCGACTGATAGATGCAACGCATCAACACATTCTTGTGATGCCATAATATAACTTGTAATCAGGTCCTAGGGACCCGATTGCAAGTGAACAAGCTTCTTCAACTTTAAAATAATAAGAAAAAGATGACTTGTAATTAGGTCCCTAGGACCCGATTGCAAGTAAAAATCATTTACTTGCAATGTAATCATATAACTTTACACTTGCAATGATGGACATAAAACCCCCACTTGACTTGTAACAATGAACCAACTTATAATCAAGTCTTGGAGACCTGACTGCAAGTAAGTGCATTTCCTTGTAATGAGTTTACTTGAAATGACATCCAAAAGTTCCCCAACTTGCAGTGACTACTCTGAAACCTGAAATTGCACAAAAAATGGCCAAAATGAAGGCAAAAACTAACCAAAAATTTCACAGAGATGGAGGATAAGCTCATGATTGATTTACCATTAATAAATATAGACTTTCCACCTTGGGAAGTGTTCCTTAGAGCCTTAAAATCTCAAATTTAAAGCAAAAATCTTCTACTTGCAGTGACTGTTCTGAAACCCGAAATTGAAGAAAAATCTAGGAAAATGAAGGTCAAAACTCACCAAAACTTGGACAAAAATGAAAAATACATCCCCTAATTATTTGACAATAACAAATGTGAGTTTTTCACCTCGTAAAATGTACCTTGGAGAAGAAAACAACACATTTAAACCAAGATTTGGTAAGGGTTGTCAAATTTTTGAATTTTCAAAAATTGAGACAACACACCTAATCCTATCATATGCTTTATCAAAGTCCAATATAATGAGACAATTTTTGCAATTTTGTTGGCTTCATTCTATAGTTTCCCATGCCAATACCAAGTTGTCAAGAATAAATATTCCTACTATAAATCCAGTTTGCTTGGTCGTTATAATCTCTTGCAACATGTGCTTGATTCTTTTAGCAATAGCTTTGGCTATAAGATTGTAAGAGGTATTACAAAGAGTAATTGGCCTCCATACTAAAATGTTATTCTCATTTTTCTTTAGAAAACTAGTTGAATCATCCCTTGATTGATAAAGGACCCTTGTGATCCTTGTGATAGACATTATTTATAGACCTCATAGAAATCCTCTCTAATGAAATGCCACATTTTTTTATAAAACTTTGCATGTAACCCATCCATTCCATGAATTTTTTAATTAGCCATATCCCTCAAGGAAGCATCAAACTCTTCAAGAATGAGCATGTGATCAAGGTAGGTTTGCTGTTGACAATTAATCTAGTAAAAAAAGAATTGTCAAAAGGTTTTTTTTCAAGGGTACTCAAAATTCTCTATGGAATCAATCTCTTATTATTAGACATGTCAAATATAATTTATTTATTTTATAGTTATTTTTTAACATATTCCTTCTTACATACTTTGTCCAATTATAAAAAGGAAGAATAATAATGTCAATTCTATGTTCAAAATATTTGAATATAAATTTTAGATTGCTTATAAGTTTATCATCTATTTAGGAGAATGTACTCAATAAATTATCTTACTCTTTACATTTATCTCAGAGTTATTAATTTATATTTTATGTACTAATATTTTATTAATAAATAGGCATTGCATTTGGAATTGGAGAATCTGCAGAAAGGAATGACACAATCAGAAAAAACATATAAGTAAGAATTTTGAATTGATTAGATGATATTTTTTAATATTTATATTATAGATTTTGAATTCCAATATTTTATCATATTTAATAATAATTTTTTTTAATGATATAGACATATGATTGGTGAAGATTTGGAATTGCTAAATTTTAAGGAGTTACAATGTCTTGAAAAGAAAATTAAATTGAGTGTTAGGAAAATACACTCAAGAAAGGTAATTGATAACAATTTTTAAATTTATTTGAATATTCTATAAATTTTGTAGAATCTATTTTTAGCCCCTCATTTACTACTTATCAAAGTAATATGATCTTATATTAGTATTCCATGCACACCTCTTTGAACATTTTCTTTTGTCAAAAAGAATTATATTGAGAAAGACAATTTAATTGACTTATATTATTAGTCTCACAATACATTTAATTAATGTTACATTATCTTACGAAAATCATTTTATATGAATGTTGCAGGAGAAAATGCTGCTAGAGCATATTCGATCCCTAAAAGTGAAGGTAGCATAAAATTTCCCCTACGAATAGAATAATATGCTTTAATATTATTTTTTATTAGTGAATAAAGAAATATTCTATAGATCATATCTCAAAATCAATAGATAAAATATAATTATTAGCAATTTACAAAAAGGTCATATATATTTTCTATTAAGCATTAGATAGTTAAAAGAGAGAATATTTTGTATGTTTATTTTAAATTTTTTATCTGTCTCTTTAAAATTGAGATATAATATATAAGAAAAAATTAATAATTTATTTAATTAGTCTACTTAACATTTTTTTATAAGAGTAAAGGAGGGTTTTACAAGAGTCCAACAAAATTTTACCAAAAAAAGAACATCAATGATACCTGAAAGACAACAATAGATCATATCATGAAACAAGAAAATGATTGAAAAATAGTGGTAGACCACACCCAATGGACTACCCATCAGTGAAAAGAAAGGAAATTGAAATAGATTAAAATAGAAAAAATGTTGAGTCAGTGTAGTTTATATCCAAATTACTCTCGACAGATTTAAATATAGCCACCTAACTAACTCAATAAAAAATTCCATTATCAACATTACCTTTTATGATAATTTTCTTTAAATTACAAGAATTCAAGGGGGTATCACAACACTATCCTCCAAAAACTTCTTCCTTTTCTATTATATTTGGATAATAATATATGTTGAGTGCTATTCACTATATCTTTGGTCCACATTATGTTGTTTGTTCCAACTAATGGTGTTGAGATATCCTAAAAGTATGCCACTTTTTATGCTTAAAGAGCTCAAGGTTTTGGTCAACTTGGCAAAGGATCACCTCTACTAATATGATCATTTTTTTCTCATTAGGTTTTGCTAGACCTAGGTGGGTAACACTATGCTACCACTTAGTTGAGAACTGGTGAAAACACAAGTGATACTACACCAAATTGAATCTCATGTCATAAAAAGAGTATAAAAGGTTTGGAAATAGGATGTGCGACTCTTGTGGACTCTTAGGCTTCTATGATATGGAATAAATAAAAAATATATCGTAGCAAAATTTAACTATTTATAAGTTTTGTCTTTGTGGGAGGATGAACATGAGCCTTAGTGGGATTAACACTAGACTAGTACCCAGAGAAAAAGAGTCAAATGGTCAATAAGTATCCATTGCTTACACCAAATCACAATTTGATGGTTTTTACAGTAGTCACTGCCTTACAGTCATGCAACCTACTAAGGGCTTAGAACCTGAACATTCTCAATAATCCAATTGTATTGAGATGCACTCTTTATTTTGTTGTAGAAGTAATTCTTCCACTCCTTGACTATATGACAACTATAACAAGACAAAATGAAGGAAAACATGTAAGGAAAAAGATATAATCCTTAACTATATCTTTACCATGCTACACTAACACAATGTCAAATATACTCAAATTAAAGTATGTAATCATACAATAGAAATCATATGAGAATTAAAGACTCATAATTGTATTAAAGACTAGATAGTGTGGTTGTAGTGCATGGAAATACATAATTTGTAATTCTTAATTAAAAATAGAAGCTTCTATTCACATAACAACCCAACTATCCAATAATCTAATCCTTTGGATTGATTATAATACATACCTCTATAGATCAGGCCTAATTGATATGGGAAACTAAACTCAAAATACAAACCCTAAACTTGCTAGGGTTATGAGAAAAATTAGAATCAAACTAATCTCACACAATCTGATCATAGATATGTGGAAAATATCCTCTTCGTATAAAATGATGAATTTCATAGAATTCCTATAATGGAGATCAACACTTATCCTCACATTTCATCTTAGAGCTCAACTAAGGCACTCTATTAGACATACAATACCTTTGTATATTTTAAAGAACCATAGACATGAGAAAATTGAATCCACGAGATATAGAAGATAATAAATATCACCATTCTATGTTGGGTTTGATAAAATATGTTCGAAGAACTGGGATTCATTAAAAATGTCATTTGTTCTTAGTTGTAGCTACAAACAACTTGACCACCATGACTGTTGGAGAATATTTATTTTTTAAAAAAGTTATTCATTGCTCTTAATACTTTGTATACAATAGGACACTAGATAGGGCTCCAAATCTTACTATAATGGTGAAAAGTTCTTGAATGGTAATTGATAGCGAAACTCTCATCTCTCTTTGAGGGAAAGGGTAGTAAATTTGAATTTTGAAATGTGGAACAAAGCTTACAAAATTGAGTAATGTAAAATTGAAGGAAATAATGATTAAACAATTTAAACTTTGTTGGAGGAAGAGGATGACACAATTTCCAAAAATGAAAGGAAATTGAAATTTTAAAATTAGGGCCAAGGGAAGACCACTTAATTTTAAAATTAAAATTTTTATTATCAAGGCAGACTATAATTAGCCTCTTAATTTTAAAAATTTTCTTGAAATTTGAAATGTTAAATTTTGCAGGTATTTTCGATTCTAGAGGGCTCAAAAATCGATAAAATCAGCCAACCTTCCGGATTTAGGCTATTAAATATAGTCATCACAATCTCCCAAAATTTTGGGAAAAAAGTCGAAGACCGTGGCGGGAATGCACATGGTCCGACCAACTCTTTTCAAAATTTTCAGGGATGGATATTACGACGATTTTAAGGCTAACCCCCAAAAATTGGCAAATTTTACGATCTCTAGATGGGCGAAATGAAGGTGAAAATGTGAAAATAGGACCCTATCAGGATTGTGAAGAAAAAGAGGAATTGAATTGCAATTTTGAAAAGGGTCAAACCTAATGGATAGGGACACCTTGGAAAATGTTTAAAAATCTGAATTTAAATGAAATTGATTTGAAATTCAAATAAAATCCAATTAATTTTAAAAATTAGGGTTTGATGACCTAACCACTTAATTTTGAAATTTGATGGGAAAAAAGGGGGAAATTGAAAATTTGAATTGTAGGATTGAAGACAAATCTGAGAACAATTAGAAATTTGAAAATTAAATGGAAATCCAATTTTTGTACAAGTTCAATATGATTTTTGAAAATTAGGGTTTTGACAAGTAACCTCTTATTTTTGTAAATTGCAAATTGCAAATTGAACAAGAAAATGGGGAAATTGAATTTGACAAACAAAGCAATTTTCAGATCTAAGATAACCACAAGCAATTTTTACAAATCACAAGTTCAATTTTAAATTTAAAAACTAGGGTTTTGAATGATTTAACCATTAAGTTTGTAGAAAGTTGAAACTTGTAAATGAAGAATATGCAATTTTGTTCAAAGGAAAGCATGCAAGATGTCAGGTTCACTAAAATGTAATAGTGGAAAAATGATGAATGATAGATCAAGAAGGAAACTGTTAGGACCCGGAGGCAACTGAGAGGGGGGGGTGAATCAGTTGTCAATTAATTTCAACCCAAATATAACTTAACCAAACTTAATGCATAATACCCGTAGCTAAACTTAATGCCGGTTGACAGTTTAACAATTAATAACACCACCGGTAAAGTTTAATGCATGAGATAGAAAGACAAATAACATCCACAACACATAACATGGATATTTGTACATGGAAACCCTATAAGGGGAAAAACTATGGTGGGAAACCTTACCCACAATCAGATGATACTACTATAGATAGTATGTGTGTACAAATTGGGTTTGCACATGCAGAAAGGCCAACTGCCTAGAGCTCACTGCTCAGTCACAAAATGGGAGTCACACTGACTACAATTGGATGGTTAAATCCAATGATAATGTACTGCTCAGAATAACATCTTCATATGCTGAATTCAGTACCGGCTAAGCTTTGATTGTCTTCTTCATACCTTCCTTGAATCTTCAAATGATGTATGTGTGTATAGATCTTCTTATATTCACATATACCTTATTACAATCCTTTTCCACACCTTCTCTATTCTATATTAATCTCACAAATGAGATCTTATATATATACAAAAACCTAAGACCAAATGTGTAGGTCGGCTCACTAAGAATATTACAATTAAATCAATTACAAATGAATAAATATGCGATGCATCATGTCGGCTCAATGCATTTACAATAATAACCAATCAATAAAACATCTCCATAACATGCTGTGCTGATGTGGAATAGATAGCACTTGCCGGTCCGTAACCTAGACCTATTTGCCAGTAACAGGAAATATGTAAAACTCAATTAGACCAATAACCAAATCACCAAAACCAAGTGTCCAAACAATGTCTTCGACATAACCAAGTAATCTCCAAATGATAACAGATCATCCTCAGTGTCGGTGAACAATATAACTTGTCAGTGAACCAGATACTAGTGACTGTGTTGGCATTATAACAAACAATAAGAGATTGTTGGCATTTCAATAAGGATATTGAGAAGGTTGTTGATGATTATGGATATAACTGATTAAGGATGTTTTCTGTCTTAATATTATTATTTTGTCATTGATGTCAAGAAATTGATTTTCTAATTCAGTATGATGTTGCCATATCTTAAGAAGTATGATTTGATGAATATAAAGATGTCGGTAAAAGACACAGAAAGATTGTGATGAATAAGGGGAGAAATAAGTTATTCAATGGGCAACTATTACCGAGTTAGACAATGATGAGATCATGATGTTTAGATTGTTTTGATATCCTACATATGTTGTTGATTGTAAGGTTAATACTATACTATTGTTAGACCCAATATGGAATGCTAATGTACTGAGAGGGGAGGGGTGAATCAGTACTCCAAAAGTTCTCTTTAATAATAACCTTACTGTTATGCATAAACATAATAGTGCAATAATATAAAATAAAGTTAAAACAAATAGATAACAATCATACATGATTCACTCCATAACACATATATTTTGGTCACGCAAAAACTCTTGGTTAGAGAGAAAAATTGCGGTGGGGATGGCACCCACAACTTCTCTATTGCAATAATAAACATTGCTCAGTTAGAGCTACATTTAGCTATTTCTAATAGTTTACCCTGTTAGGAGTAACAAGATCTATTAGATCTACCTTAATAAAGGATTTCACAACACTATATAAATGCTGCACCTGGTTAGAGGATATACAATTTATAGACTTGGTTAGAGTCTTTTACCCTGTTAAAGGTATCTCTTACAACTTCAAAATATTACAATAGAATCATTACAAATATCTGCAACTTTACATCTGAAATGTTATAGCAAATTATATGTGCTTAGAATAAGATTACCTAGCTTGTAGCATACCTCGGTAACCCATATTGTAACTCGGTAAACCCTTTTGTTTACTCTGTTCTTCGACTATTCACTAATAACCTTCTCGGTGACCTCTTTGTGTCTCTGTAACAGTCTTCCTTCATGCATACACACATACACTCATACACATTCATCCATACTCATTTCTCTCTTCCCATGTTGTATAAATAGATCTCTTACAGCGGTGATCTAATTCATTGCTTCGATCTTACAAAAAGACTCCTCGAATGAATAACTAAACAAAATATTTCATTGGTTAGATTGACCTTGCAATCAAACATAATCTTCTAGTGCAATTTCCAATGTAAAAACGGTTAGATGTGCCTTGATCTTGTAACACGTTTTCATGTGCATGTCCAGGTTCAATGTATCTGGTAAAACATTTCACTTGGTGAATATCAACTCGGTGAGCTATCTTTACTGCTCGGTAGCCATGAAACAATACTCGATAAATAGCTCGGTGAATACTGCGTTCTGTGACTGCTTTCTTCTGTAACTGACTAGACTATTCATATTGACTTCTCTCTGTGTACCGACTGCATGATTCGGTAATACTAACTGACTAGTGTAATGCACAGCCAGGAAACCCCGAAGCGATTAAGCCAAAAGACTAGAATAGAGTGCAATAATTTTTATTTTTATTTTAAAGTTACACCACATTAAGATACAACAAGATAACAAAGATTCAGATTACATAGCGGAAGACATCAACTAACACCTAAAGAGTTTCCCGACGAGATTACTTAAATTTTGCAATTCACTTAACTCACACAATTAATCCAATAAGCTGATTATCATAATAACGAGATGATTCTTAATCAGGATAATTTCTTTCACAAGATGGAAACATTAATCACATGCAAAGATTCAACCATTAAGATCTATTCATAATCTTCATTCAAGCTTTTCATAAAAATACAAGCCATACATCTAATATTCTAACACACTAGAATTTCATCATAAACATATGAGATCTTTTCAAGCATACTTAATTTCCTTAACAACAACTGAATATATTCCATTACTCTAAGTTACATTCTTTCATATTCCAATTTATTGCATTTTAAAAGACGATTGCACACATGCATCTACGATAAATCTCATCTAAACCACTTATGCATTCGATCAAAATGGCATTTAAGAAAGGACTGAATATAAGCATTTCAAGTTAATTCCATCTTATCCACTTATACATTCTAACATAAGCTATTCATACATGATAAAGCTGAATAAAGGAAACATGAGAAAATAACATCACATAACACCATCATGATCTCGGAGTTCACCCCTAAAGGGCTACATCTCCGGGTCTGCTCAACTGCAAGACCCCTCTGATAATTAATAAAGTTAAGAATACAAGAGGTTACACCATTTACAATCATGCCATCAAGGCGAAATATAAACAATATACAAACGACCACATCGGTCAATAAATACATAATCGATCCTTGAAAAGGAAAGGATCCAGCTGAACGAAATCAAAGCTAAAACAAAAGTCCATGAGAGCATCCCCAAAACTGAGCCATCACCACCCAAGGTCTAATCATGAAACCAAGTACTCACAAGGGCATAGACAAAAGGACAACCCACAAAGGTACTCCTAATAGGACAAACGACAACACACTAGCGAACATAGGGACAAGTGTCATCACACAACCTGGTATGGTTACCATGGCAAGTTTTCATAGGTCCCGACCCCATACACTAGGATTACCCTGGCAACCTAATCCGAGCCTCCGGCCCATCCAAACCTCATGTGGACCCACACATCCTCTTGTGAAGACCAGGATGATGGATTGCCATTTTAGGCCTTCTCACAACATATCGAGCCTATGTTAGCACTCGTCCCATGTGTGAGGCACAATTATCTTACTTAGAGATTACATTCTAATCTACTGATAGGTTATCACTTATTAGACTCACTTTCGACGGGTTACCCAGCACCCACTTTGGGCACGACCCCCAAGTCAAAAGCCACTTTCCCATACGACACTAGACTATACTCAGACGAACTCAAAACCCAAGGAATGCACATGGTCAGACGAACGGAGTTCAAGAAGGGAGAAACAACCATCTGGTCAAACACGACTCAAAGATGTACACTTACTGATGGTACTCTAACTAGAGACCCGACCAACAATGGTCAACCACAATTCAACATTCGACACCCATACAAAGGATATGACCAAATGCAACACTACCACAAAACAACAGTCAACTCGGGACAGAGGATTGAAACAGGTACCCCCAAGTCAATCCATACGATAGGGACCTATCAAACAAAGCACGACTTGCCATTTCATAATCAAAAGCGAATACAGAAATTAAACTTGCAAAGGCAATATTCAGCAGATACAATCTTTTCCGAATTGATCTAAACATTAAAAGTCGATCAAGTTTTCCTACAGGATCTATAAGAGATTGCAGTTATCTACTTCATTTAGGTACAGGTTGTTCTTGGTTTTCTAACTCTCTAAGGCTCAAAGCATCGAACAGACATATTAAGCCATAATGAGTTCTTAAACCAAATTCATATTAATAAAACTCAGACAACCATTAATCAATTAAATAAGATATTTAATCTCCAATAAAAACATCATTGACATACTGGTTCAAAACCAACCTCTACAGTTTCATATTTTCCAAGCCCAGTTGCTCTATACGGATCACGGAAATATAAATATATAAGGGAATCCAAAATTAACTGTTAATTAATGAGTATATTTGTTATTCCACGATAAATAAAATATACACAATTAACGACTAATAGTGTACAATAACCCAGTTAATTATTAGTTAATATATAATTATTAATCTTTATTAATAAAATATATTTTACTAATAATTAATGCATTGCACAAATTTCAAATTAAATATCGATTAGTTTATATACATATATTAATTTCCATTAATAATATATATATAATAATCATTAATAAAAATTGAAAACTTTATTTTAAAAAAAATACTTTTAATTTAACAAATTTATTTATTTATTAAAAAAAATAATAAAAAAACATGAAAAACTTAATTTTTAAAACCCCAAGGGCAGATCCACGTGGGGGCCACGTGGGCTTCTCCCACGCGGGCCTCCCTTTCCCCACAGGAAGGGCTGGGGAGACCATGACGTGGTCTCCACCCAGCCTAGGCTGCATGGAGAGCTCGGCATGGCCTCACCGCAGGCTCTCCCCATGGTTTGGGGAAGCCTTGGCTCTCCCCAACCATGGGTCGAGGCCTTGGCATTTGCCGTTCCTCCCCAAATCCGCCATTAACCTTCTCAAATGCAACGTGTTAAATTTCGATTAATATTATATATTTTTTTAAAATTTGCTATTAGAATTTCATACACAGCAAAGAAAACACAGTCTCACAGAGACTGAAATAAATAATTTTTTTTTTTTATATACTCCCATTGAAATTTAAAATACCCAGATCAGGAAAGGGGAAAATTTCTCCAAAACCAACAGCATATTGGCTAAATAAGATTGATCTTCACAAATTTAACATCTAATCTGCCAAACCCCCAACTAAATTTCAAATTTTATTTATTTTAAATCATTCTTAGCAAACCAGAAGTTGATTTGAAAACAAAGAATGAAATCAAAGAGGGATAATTTCAAGATCTTATTCCCATTCTACTCCAATAATCAATCAAACCGATTTTTCAATAACAAATTCACTTCTTTCAACCAGAATAGTAAATTCTTTTGGCAACAAGAACACAATTTAGAATCCTACCTTCATACACAATCCTGGTAGAGATTTACTGAAGAGCCCAACCTGCAAGCTCAAGAATTCCTCCTCCTTCCAGAATCCCCAAAATTCAATCCCAAAAACTTTCTCCAACAAAATATTTTCCAAAAATTCCCAAAAATATTCGGTTATAAGGAAGAGTTGACCAAAATTCCATTTTTGGAATTAAAATTTTTATTTAAAAATAATTCTCAAAAATAATTCTTTTCTAACTATTACAATAAATTAAATTGCTTTCCAATTCAGAATCGATTTTCTCATTTAATTCAATTTAACCTTTCTAATCTCAAAAGCCAACAGAATACAATTAAATCTATTGCAATTAAATACAAAACTTTCTTTTTCAACAGCATATACAAAATGCATTTATTATTCAAAATCACCCATTTAATTGAACTTACTCCCAATTTAAGGCGAGCAATCCAATATCAACGATAATCGCATAACGAAATCCCGATTAATTTAGTCCATTAATCTTCAATGCACAAACACATATATAATCAAAATAATTACTAAGGACTAATTAATCAATTTAACCATACACACCAAGCATGCAAACGGAGAAGGTCAACCAAACAGACGACTCGCAAACCCGAACAAAAAGGGATTACCGACGACGACTGACGATGCTCACCTGAGCACGACTAGGGTCAACTAGGGTCTTACGACCACCTAACCCAACTCTAAGGATTAAAGAGGTACACTCAAACCTGCAATTCCAGGTGAAGACGAACCTCGCACTCATGCAGCATTGTACCTGAAATCTCCTGCAACCAAGAGTCATACATGCATACATATATAAAATTTAATGAAAGCATTAGCCTGATATTAATACCACGAAATAGGAACACTAAACAACTTGCATACAACTAGTGTGGGACCCACATCAACAGCTATGCGTTAAATCAAACATTTGACTATAATCATTATATTAAGATACACTAACCAAGAATAAACCAAGATTAGAAATTGATTAGGGCAGGGGTACTACAACTAGAATATATAGTATGACTTTGATTATAAAACTAATGGCAATTTGATAAGTAGTAACAATCTCCCCTTTTGACATTAGTTGAGATGTTTGACAAAAACTACTTTCAAAATCATAACTCAAAAACTATATACTTGCAAAATGACTACACTTGGAAATATATACAATAGTCAATGAAATAGTATATGCAAATATACCCCCTTTATCATTATTCTATACATAACTCTGAATTTTGCTGCTCGGTTCAGTTCTGTGCTTGAGTGCTCTGAATGCTCTGTATAATCTGCCCGATATACTCCCCTTGTATACAATACTCAAAACTGTGTTACCAAAACTGTATCACTCTCAAAATATAGAATTACTCCCCCTTTGTCGGGTATTACTTTCCTCTATGTAGTATCATAATATTACTCCCCCTTTTTGACAAACATCAAAAAATTAATTTGCATCTAGAGGTGGTAACTGATCAAAAATAGACTTATACTTGGTCCGGGCATCGGTGAGGGCGACTGAGAGTGAATCCTTTACACTTTCCATTAAGGAATTTTGTGCTTGAATATCAGCTAAGAGTGATATTAAGCCATCAAGAGTGCTTCCCTCTTGAGTAGTTGATAGGAATGTAGCTCTGTTGATCTGTTCCTGTACTAATGAGAGATGAGGAAGGAATAATGTCTGAAGGGTCATTATGTCCATCCTGATTTTATGCTCTTCATTCCTGAGCTCTAACTGTTGAGCCATGAGTTGTTGAAGCGTTGTATAAAAATGTTGAACTGAATTAGGCTCGGTGGTCAACTTAGTTGAGAGATCAGTGATCTCTTTCTCAATTGCATCAGTTTTATTTTTGACATCTTTAATGAATAAGGAAAATGTACACAGTTTCTAGAATAAATAAAGAATATGCTTGAGTTGAGGGGACAACTCAACAATGAATTTGACAAGTTTTACCTTGCCAATAGCAATGGATTTCTATACTTCCTCTATCATTTTAGCAGTAAGCTCTTTATCCTTGAGCTTGCTTAAGTACTCAGATGCATCACCTCTAGATGTTTCAATCTGATTTAGGAGTTCATCCAATTGAATATGGATGGCTGCATCAGTTGACACTATTGCTGAAGGTAGGATTTCCGATAGTAGTGTCCTAACCTTCTGAAGTACTTTATTCTTCTTTTGTATGGCTAGTTGCTTCTCCTGTTCGGCCTTTGCTTTGTATAGTTCACCGAATTCAGTGAGTGCTTGCCCTTTCAATTTGGAGATGTCTACATTGGGCAACACTATCGGTTTAGACAAGTCAAATTTGTAACTATGCTTTCTCACCTTCCTTTCTTTTCCTTTGGTTGGTGGCACTAAAACAAGTGCTTGAGAGGCTTGCTGACCCTCGGTAGGTTGCTCGGTAGATGCAACTGTTGAAAATATTCAGGACTAACCAAGTTACTGAGAGGGGAGGGGTGAATCAGTAACTCTTAAAACTTTTAACTCATTTCTGTACTTGCATATATTAAACCATTCATTCATTTAATCTACTGCATGCATGAAAATATAATCACATAACACATAACACAAAGATTTGGTGACCCAGAAACCTTCCAAATAGAAAGCAAAACTAGGGTGGGGATGGTACCCACAAAACTTTGGTACTGCAGTAAAAGTTGGCCGGTTAAGGCTTATAATGATCACTTCTGATGATCTGCCCTGTTAGAAGCAAATTTGGACTGCTAGGTCCACCTTGTTAGAGGATTTACAAACATACAATGAAGTATGCACTCGGTTAAGAGATTTACATAAGACTGTTAAGTCTACCCGGTTAAAGGATTTACAAGCTGATTCAACTGTTAGGATGAAACAGTAGATCTTGACTTACAACTTTATTGCTGATAAGATCCTTTGAGTATTTGATCTCCTTCTGAGATAGATATGTCGATTCTGCTCCTTTACTGACTCTGCGAAAATGTTCTGATCTGCTGCCTTAATGCAGTTTCTGCTCTGCTCTTTCTAATTTCGCATATTCATACATCTTACATACATTTACACATTACAGATTACAGATGGTATAATACATCACATATATATACCGTCCATAATTACATTTACATTTCATAAAGTCGGCCTCATACAAATTAATAACATAAACTCATTCTTAAGTCGGCCTTACATAGGTGAACAAAATATTACTGAGTCGGTAGATACTCGGTTCCTCAAGCTGGCTCGGTGATCTTCTGATACACGGCATCCACTACAGTACTCGGCATTGTCATGCTCTCGGTAAGAGTAGAAGCTCGGTCCATACTAGTCCCGAAGTGTAGCTTGGAACTCGGTAGCTGTGGTGACTCGGTAGATATAGTGTCACTTGGTAACCACTGGTAACTCGGTAAGAACTGACTTCTCGGTTACTGCTGTTTGTCTCATATGCTCGGTAATAGTCTTACTGCTCGGTATGAACTGTTTAATCGGTAAGCTTTATCGAATGCTCGATATAGGCTGTGGACTGAGTGATGAGCTCGGTAAGCATTCAAAATCGAATAAGTGTTTTCACTAAGTGTTATTCACTAATGACAAATATATCATTATTCCAACAGCAACACTTTGGTCAGTTCCTGTAGCCGTTGTAGTGTCCTTGGGTGGCTCGGTGCTAGGGGTCTCTGTTGTAAAATTTGCAATGCTTGTCTGTGCTTGAGACGTCTGATCTTTGGTTGTATCATCTGCTGCTTCAGATTTGGTACCTTCGGTGCCTTGATCTGTGTCCTTGGGAGCTTAGATTGAGACAAGTGGCTTCACCGGTGGATAAGGCTGAACTTGTTCTAAGACAGATTCACTAGAGACAAGTTTTGCATAGGTAGTGCCTTCAATCATTTCCTGCTCCGGTGCTGCTTCTTCCATTACATCTTCATCAATTTGAATAGTGTCAACCGGGTCTGGACCTTGCTCGGTGACATCTGGATCTTGCTCGGTGACATCAACAATTTCAATTTGAGATTGTTCACTGACATCCTTTTGTTTGAAGATCTCTTGCCACTTGGCTTTTGTCTCATTCTCCACATCAATGTATAGCCCATTCATCAATTTTAAGGCTCTCTGTTTGACAAGAAATTTAGAATTGTATGTGGTCAAATGCTCCGTGATTTCTGCTACGGACATATCAGGAAATAGATGGACTAGACTTCTTTCTCTTATTTGTCTCTCTGAGTCCATTGCATATTTCCAATTGTTATCAATATGTAAGTATAGTTCACTTGGAAGTGACTTTGTTAGTTCTAATTGAGCTAGTCAAAACTTCAGAAGTGTACAGATGACAGCTTCTTCAATCTGTCGCTTCTCATCATTATTCCTAGTCTCATACTTAACATATCTAAATCCTGCAAATCCACCGTATTCTTTAAGATTGGCACAAAAATTTTCAACACTGTGAATATTTATCTTTTTGTTTTTCACAATCTAGAATTTATTTGCATCATCAGACTCTGTATCACTCGACTCTTTTGCCAAAATGAGTCTCCGAGTAGATTTCTTATAGGCCTTGGTTACCTTTGGTGCAGTAACACTCTTTTTCTTCTTACTCGGTGATGCAGTTGATGCTCTAGTGTTGGGTCTCTTTGTTGGTGGGGTCGGTAGGGCCTTTGAGATGTTCAGTTTCTTTCTTTTCAGAACTTTACCCTTAGGCAACTCTGTGCTTAATGTTATTGCTACCTCTTGAGCTTCTGATTCCTCTTCGGTAATGGCAAGATTGCCTTTGACAGGTGTAGAGGAGGATTCTTCTCCGAATTTCTCAGATAAAACCTTTATCATTTTTGTAGCTTTTCTTGTAGCCTTAGGTACTACAATGCTCATTTTTACTTTCTCCTTCACCTCTTCATAGGTTCCATACCTTAGTTCAGTTGCATGCCTTGGCAATGATAAATAGGCATCAATTTGTTGGTGTGTAATATCATAATCAATCTCATAACCCATTGGTTGTAACGATTGAGTCCTCGGTTCAACAACATTTACATAACAATAATCAATGTCAACCTCAAAACATATATTGTCCTTGTATTTTTCTACCAGTTGTGGTGGAATCTTGTACCTGTTGTGCATTTTCTCTTGGAACTTGCTAAAGTAATCATCCATGATATCATTAAATTTATCACCTAACTTCTTGATGAAGTCATTGATCTGATGGGTGATAGGTCGGTGTAACTACCATACTACTTTACCGATTGAGGGAAAGAACTTCTCAAAGTAGAAAAACATACATTCAAGTAGTGAACCAAACTTTAGTGTATTTACCGAGTTGTTCTTCTTCGGCTCCCTTATTGTGTTCAGGTTCTCAAACAAGTTCTTCAGTAGCACTTCACACAAGTCTACTTTCATTCCCTTCTTCACTATTTTGTAGGCCAAGTCAACTGCAGGACATGGTACACTATTTTCCCTTGCAGATTGGAAGAAACAGTAACCAATTACTCTAATTGCAAACTTGAGTTCTACATCAGTGACATTATTCAATTTCAGTCCTTGGTAATCAGATTCTACTCCAGTTAGACTGATTAGCTCTTTTTGTGATATCATTTTCTATGCTCGTGCATGATCATAGATGGGATACCCGGTGATCAGGTGAATGACTTCCTTAGTGATCTTAAACGGTTGCTCCTATAGCCACATGAAATCATCATGTACTCTACTCAAGACAAACTTAACCCACTGGGGTTTGAACACACGGGGATAGACTAGGGCTTCAGTTAATCCCTTGATTTTGATATGCTCAAATTTGCTATCCAGTTTGCCATCAGTGCAAAGTTCATCATATGTGTCACTAATCTCGACATGACTGAGTTCCTCAACACAGCATTTGGTGAAGAATCTAACATCTTCTACTAACAAGATTCGATTCGGGATGAGTGAAAATGCAGTTTTATCATCCGGTTCAGAGGCAACTTTGGGAGTTAAAGAATATTTCAGCAAGGGCTTCTCCACATTTTTGACAACTACGGGGTCTTGGATCTTGGGCACCATTGTAGGTTTTGGGTAAGATTTGACAAATTATCCTTAGGGTTTACAAACGACTGACGCTTCACACTCGGTGGACAATAGAAATTTGACTAGATCGGAAACCAGCTAAATAGTGAATAGATTTGATGTAAATACCTCAAAATTCGCTCTGAATGAAGTTTGATCACTTTGATTTGCTCTGCTCTGCTTCTCGAAAACTTGGTGAATGAAAATGACTGCGAAAACACTTTTAAGTACTCAAAAATACCTTATCGAGCTCCGTGCAAGCTAGGTCAAGACATTAAATGCACTTGGTTCACTTTTTATTGATTGACTCCTTTTTGTGTTTTAACCGAGTAACCAACTTTCCTTTATTAACCAACTTGACAGGTTTCCTGTATACACCGACTTGACAGGTTTCCTATATAGTATATAAACTGACTAATTGCATCTTAACTATGCAGATTTTGAATTTTGTACATAATAGAATAGGAACTGTTATGATTTAACCTTTAGAGAATGCAGTCCCTTCATACCTTTTCTTGACTAATTTTAAATAGGTGCACCTAACTCGGTAGGTAAGGTGCTTTCTTCATCTGACATAATTTCCTTCTTTTTCCAAATCATCTTGAATTTTTCTTTTATCTCTTTAGTGTCTCTTCTAGGTTGATCTCTGCAATCTCCAGCTAAATGTCCAACTTTGTGACAATGAAAACATGTCATACCAAGATTTCTCCTTGATCTTCGGTTGTTCATTCCAAACCTTATAAAACAGTTGGCACTAATATGTCCATATCTTCCACAACATCCACACCATATCCTTGTCTTGTAATCCCATGGTACTACTGCATAGTGTCGGTAAGGATCTATGTGAGATCGGTAACCTCTAGTGTTTGCTCGGTGTGGATACCGCATGTAGTTCTTTTGCTTAGACCAGCACTTCTTGGTACTATGTCCATATCTATTGCAGTTTCTATAAAACCCTTTGAATTTTGCCTTCTGATAGTTGTTAACAGACTTTGTCCTACATTGATTAGATGTGTGACCATATTTATTGCAATTGTAACAATATCCATTGGGCTTAGTGATATTCGGTTACTTACCTTTTCTGATCTGGCATATGTTGGCAGTATGACCTTGATTTCCACAGTAGTAGCAAATAGACTTCTTCCTTTTGATGTGATTCCTATTTCCAGCTTGCTTTGATGATTCTCCTCTCTCGGTAGTATGAATTCCTTTCTCGGTTGATTCTTTTCTTTTGTAACCGAGTCCTCCATCTTTGTAGGGTCTTCTTGTATTCTGTTGTTCATCCAACATCTTTGATGCTGCATAATTTTTCTCCAATGTTTCTTTCGATTTCTTCTCTATTTCAAGTTCACCAGTCAACCTTGATACTTGAAGTTTCAATGATTGATTTTCATCATTCTTTAGAATTGCTTCATGATGTGCATAACCTAGTTGATCTGTCATATTTTGTTGAATACAAGTTAACCTTATGATTTCATCATCCTTATTAGATACTAGAGCTTCAAGTTGTTGTTTCTCCCTTTGCAGATCCCTTGCTTTATCCTCAGCTATCCTTAATGCATCTAGATTTTCAGTCATCTGTGTAATGAAATGTTCATGTTCTCTTTTCATTGCTTTTAGTTGATCAGCCAATGCTTTGTTCTTTTCTTTCAACATTCCAATCATTTCTTCAGTCTCTTCAGATATACTGTTCTCAGATGATGTCTTGATTTGTTCCACTAGCTCTTGAGAATCTTGCAAGTCATCAGATAATCTTCTCCTTACATTCAGAGATTTTTGCATTTGCCTCTACATGTCTGCAATCACTTGATTTGCATTATCTAGCTCTTTTTGTAGATACACAATCCTCCAAGATTGTTTGTAGCCTTCCATTGATAAGATCTTTCTCTTTAGGTAGTTAAACCCTTTTCCAAGATTCAAGCTCTGATACGAATTGTTAGGCCCAATATGGAAAGCTAATGTACTGAGAGGGAAGGGGTGAATCAGTACTCCAAAACTTTTCTTTAATAATAACCTTACTGTTATGCATAAACAGAATAGTGTAGTAACATAAAATAAAGTTAAAATAAATAGATAACAATCATACATGATTCACTCCATAACACATATATTTTGGTCACGCAGAAACTCTTGGTTAGAGAGAAAAACTGTGGTGGGGATGGCACCCACAACTTCACTACTGCAATAATAAAGATTGCTCGGTTAGAGCTACATTTAGCTATTTCTGATAGCTTACCCTGTTAGGAGTAACAAGATCTATTAGATCTACCTTACTAAAGGATTTCACAACACTATATAAATGCTGCACCTGGTTAGAGGATTTACAATTTATAGACTTGGTTAGAGTCTTTTACCTTGTTAAAGGTATCTCTTACAACTTCAAAATATTACAATAGAATCATTACAAATATCTGCAACTTTACATCTGAAATGTTATAGCAGATTCTATGTGCTCAAAATAAGATTACCTAGCTTGCAGCATACCTCGGTAACCCATATTGTAACTTGGTAAACCCTTCTATTTACTCTATTCTTCGACTGTTCACTGATAACCTTCTCGGTGACCTCTTTGTGTCTCTGTAACAGTCTTCCTTCATGCATACATACACATACACTCATACACATTCATCCATACTCATTTCTCTCTTCCCATGCTGTATAAATAGATCTCTTACAATGGTGATCTAATTCATTGCTTCGATCTTACAAAAAGATTCCTCGAATGAATAACTAGAGAAAATATTTCATTGGTTAGATTGACCTTCCAATCAAACATAATCTTCTAGTGCAATTTCCAATGTAAAAATGGTTAGATGTGCCTCGATCTTGTAACACGTTTTCATGTGCATGTCCAAGTTCAATGTATCTGGTAAAACGTTTCACTCGGTGAATATCAACTCGGTGAGTTATCTTTACTGCTCAGTAGCCATGAAACAATACTCGGTAAACAGCTCGGTGAATATTGCGTTCTGTGACTACTTTCTTCTGTAACCGACTAGATTGTTCATACTGACTTCTCTGTGTGTACCGACTGCATGATTCAGTAATACTAACCGACTAGAATATATAGTATGACTTTGATTATAAAACTAATGGCAATTTGATAAGTAGTAACAACTATGTTACTGAGCAAAGAACCTAGTCGGTAAACCCTAAGGTTATCGCTATAGGTTAATGAAGGCGGAATGTCTACCGAGTGAAGTTTAGTATTTACCGAGTTGCAACCGAGCTGTAACAGAATGCATTAAATGATTAAAAGCATTATTTAATGAAGGAAGCTGATGAGTTGGAATTGATTAAATGTTTGGTATGTCGTGCATGAAGTTTGTTAAGGATCTATGGTAAAGGAAGATCGGCAGGAAGATCTACAACTCAGATTGAACCGCAATACCTTAGCACAAGTTCCAAGAAATGTATGCAAGTTCCAAGGTGAGGTAAAATGTTTTCAGATCAAAGGATACATTGAACCTGGTCAAGTTTAAAGATCTGATGGCTATGATTGATCATGGGATATGTGATCAAGGAGATTAAGCGGTTAGCAAATTGTTTATAAATAAAGAACTATTGATAAACAATGCATGCAGGCAAGTGTAAGTTCAAGGATGCTACATAGTGATTACCGAGCACAGAAGCTTGAAGACCTGTTTGATTAACAGAGTATAGAGCCCAGTAGAGGGACAAGATAAGTCCTATGACTAGATTGTATTGAGCAAATAAAAATCTGCTTTAGCATTTTTGATGTGAAGTTGCAGATATATTTTATTACTGTTATTTTATAAAGTGATAGAAAATCTCTTAACCGAGTGGAATTAACAGTCTTATTTGTAAAACCCTCTAGCAAGGTGACATTCTGATTGAGTGTTTGAAACCCTTTAACAAGGTCACTTCTAATAAGGTGAAGATCCTAACAAATCTGAGGGAAATCCCTTAACCGGGTCACATCTAGCAATGTGTTTGTAATCTTTAACAGGATTTGCTTTTAACCGAGCATACTCTAGAAGATTATATTTCTTAGTGGGTCTGAAATCCCACAGTGGTTTTTCCCTATTTGAGTTTCCACGTTAAATCTGGTGTTATGAGTGTTATGATGTTTATATGCTTATGAGTTTGCATGTTTAGCAGTTTTGGTTATATTGTTGAAGTATATGTTACCGAGGTTGAATCTGTTATTTTTATGAAAGATTAAGTTTGTATGATTCACCTCCCCCTCTCATCTTGTTAGCTTGGCATCTGTACTTAACAATTAGTATTAGAATTATCAGACTGTGCATAAGTCACTGAATATGCCGATGAACATAACCAAAGATCTTCAGTGCTAATAAGTGTTCACAAGTGTTGATAGGTGTTGACATCAATAACAAAACCAAAGCAACACATCCATAATACCAACAATCTCCCCCTTTGGCATTGATGGTAACACAAGATGGAAAAACCATCTAAGTGCCAAAGCAGAAATGCCAAAAACCAAAAACCAACAATCTCCCAAAAGAGATCAATTACCAGAAATCAAAATACATAATATATCTCCCCCTAGGAATAATCTCTCCCCAAAAGATAATGTGTTTTTCCATAGATATCTCTCCCCCTTTGACATCAAATGTCAAAGCAATACAAAACCAAATACAATTTATTCATAGAACTTATTACAAATACCAATTGTTATAACCAAATTTATCCAACTACCCCCCTGAGAAGTAGCACTCCTTCATCAAAGCTGGAAAAAGATTTCTCTGTTAGTTCCTGTTAGTCTGATACCATGCTCCAACTATCCAAGTCTCTACCGGTAAGGGTATAACCCCAAGCTGTTCTGTAAGATATTCAAAAGTTTCCTTAGGCAAAGGCTTACTAAAGAAATCTGCAATCTGCTATTTAGTATTCACATAAACCAATTTCACTTCTTTTGCGTCAACATTCTCTTTCAGAAAATTGAATTTGATAGAAACATGTTTAGTTTTAGAGTGAAATATTGGATTATTTTATATATCAATTGCTTCCATATTATCACAGTAAATGATTATAGGTTCTTTGCATTTTACCTTTATGTCCTTCAACATTTGCTTAATCCATAATACCTGAGTACAATTAGTTGTTGCTGTAACATATTCTGATTTTGCTATTGATAATGATGTACAACTTTATTTCTTGCTCAACCATGAAAACAATTTGCTACCAAGAAAGAATGTTCCGCCGGTGGTGCTCTTTCTGTCATCTACATCTCCTACCATATTTGCATCTTTGTATGCACATAAATCAAAATTTTAATGTTTAGGATACCATAAACCCAGATTTGTTTTGCCTTGTAGATACTAGAAAATCCTTTTCACTGTTGATTCATGATTTTCCTTAGGATTACTCTGAAATATTGAAACAATATATATTGCATTCATAATATCAGGTCTTGTTTGTGTCAAATACAGTAAATCTCCAATCATAGATTTATATCATGTCAGATTAACATGTGTTGATTCATCCTTCAATAATAGCTTATCAGTTGTAGTCATAGAAGTACTTACAGGTTTAGAGTTTTCCATACCAAATTTCTTTAGAAGTTCTTTCAAATACTTTGATTGATTTATGAATATAGCTTTCTCAGTCTGTGAAATCTGCAATCCTAAAAAGAATTTTATCTCCCCAATCATAGACATTTCAAATTTTTCCTACATCTTATTAGAAAAGTCTTTACACAATCCATCTTCTCCTCCAAAAATGATATCATCAACAAAAACTTCAATAACCAAGATGTCATCATTAGTTACTTTGTAATATAAGTTGTTGTCTGTATTACCTTTAGTGTAACCAAGCTTCAAAAGATATTTGTCCAATCTAGCATACCAAGCTATAGGAGCTTGCTTCAATCCATATAAAGCTTTCCTTAACCTACAAACCATATCTTTGTCATCTGTCAAAGAAAATCCATTAGGTTGTTCAATGTAGACTTCCTCTTCAAGATCACCATTCAGAAATGCACATTTAACATCCATTTGATATACTTTATAGTTCTTGTGTGCTGCAAAAGCTAAGAATAGTCTGACTGCCTCAATTCTAGCTAGCGGTGCAAAGGTTTCATTGTAATCAATTTCTTCTTTCTGTGAATATCCCTTACACAATAATCATGCTTTGTTTCTGATTACCTTACCATCTTCATTAAGTTTATTTCTGAATACCCATTTAGTTCCAATTACATTTTTGTTTTTAAGTCAGGGAACCAATGTCCATGTGTTATTCTTTTCAATTTGTTCCAATTCATCTTCCATAGCCTTAATCCAATGTTTATCTTCACATGCCTCATTAATAGTTGCTGGTTCAATTTGAAAAATTAGACATACCTCTTCATTTTGCAGTCTTCCTCTAGTCATAACACCTTGATACTTATTCCCAATTATCTAACTTTCAGAGTGATTCAATCTTACATACCTGGGTGTATTCACTTGTTGTTGTTCTTCAGTCATTGTGGAATTCTCAGATGATGCTCGTTTGACTGGATCAACTTTTTGTACCAGTGTATTAGGTGTAGGTTCACTTGTGATTATTTCAACTACCGGTGCAGAGTCCATGGACCTTGAATTACCTCTAAACTGTTCATCAATCTTCACATTTGCACTCTCAATGATTTTCTGCAATCTCTTATTAAAACATCTATATGCCTTTCTCTTACATGTATAACCAAGAAATATTTGTTCATCACTTCTAGGATCAAATTTACCAATATAATCATCTATCCTAATGTAACATTTGCTTCCAAATATTCTGAAATATTTAAGATTAGGAGTATTACCAAAGCATAGCTCATGAGGGGTCTTACCGGTTTTAGCTTTGATGTGAACTTTGTTGAATGTGTAAACCATTGTATTCACTGCTTTTCTCCAATACACATGAGGTAGGTTTTCTTCTGACATCATGCTTCTAGCTGCATCCAAAATAGTTCTGTTCTTCCTTTCCACAACTCCATTTTGTTGTGGTGTCTGAGGTGCTGATAATTGTCTTCTGATTCCATTAACTTCACAGAATGTATTAAATTACTTAGATGTGAATTCGCCTCCTTGATCTGATCTTAAACTTTTGATTTTCTTACCGGTTTCATTCTCTACCATTACTTTGAATAGTTTGAATTTCCCAAAAGCTTTTGATTTCTCCCTGAGAAAAGTAACCCAACACATTCTAGAATAATCATCAATGATTAGCATAAAATATCCATCTCCTTGTAGACTTCTAGTTCTTGTGGGACCACATAAATCAGTATGAATTAAATCAATAACATTATTGGATTTTTCTGGAATACTCTTAAAAGTTGCTCTAACTTTCTTTCCAAATTGACATTCCTTACATATCGAATTGTGAGGTTTTACAATCTCAGGTAAATCCCTTACTGCCTTAGTAGTACTGATCTTCATAATGCAATCAAAATTTAGATGACAAAGTCTTTTATGCCATAACCAACTTTCATCAATATGTGCAATCAAGCATGTTTCCTCATTGTTATTCAAGTGAAAGATATTACCTCTAGTCT
This sequence comes from Cryptomeria japonica, assembly GCF_030272615.1. Classification (NCBI taxonomy): domain Eukaryota; kingdom Viridiplantae; phylum Streptophyta; class Pinopsida; order Cupressales; family Cupressaceae; genus Cryptomeria; species Cryptomeria japonica. The sequence goes on along the minus strand of NC_081407.1, from coordinate 56,530,531 downwards.
GATTACCGGTTGCAATTTCCAAACCAGTTCTATTCATGATTTTACATTTACCATTCTTGAATTGTAACTGAAATCCCTTTTCAACTAATTGACCAACACTCAAAAGATTATGCTTCAAACCTTCAACATAATAAATGTTGTTAGTATTGTGCTTACCATCAAAAGATATAGTGCCTTTTCCTCTGCTAAAACAAGCTTTATCATTCCCAAATCTTACTAGACCTCCATTGTATTCCTAAAAGGTTAAGAATTTACTTTTCTCACTAGTCATATGATGTGAACATCCGAAATCAATGATCCATTCATCATTTTCTTCAATTTTACGTACTAGGGCCTGGTCTACAGGTTGTACAGTAGGTGTTAGTTGATCTTCTATTATTACAACAACATCTCATCCACTGTTTGCCGGTTCCTCATCAGAATCATCAGTAACTCCTTCATCAGCATAGTAACATGATTTGTCTCTATTCTTCTTAAATCTGTATCTCTGATATTCAGGGTTAGGCTTATATGTTCTTTTAGCTTCTTCTTTCAATCTTGCATGTCTATCAGAATACCTAGATGCCATATGACCAATTTTATTGCAGTTAAAACATTTAAATGGTGGTTTACCTTCATACTTACTTCCAATTGGACCTTTAGGCATTTTTCTTGCAAATAGTGCTTCAAGCTCTTCCAATTCTTCATTCTCTCTTCTGATTTCTTCAAGTTCTCTAGCATAGAGTGCTTTCCAAACAGATTTCTCGTATGATGATGATGATGATGTTGCAGATGATGATGCTTTGAAAGCCAAATCTGTCTTAATTGTAGTAATAGGACCAAATTCCTCAAGTTCAAAAGATGAAAGTTTTCCAACCAAAGTATCTCTAGATACTGATGTATTAGGCATTGTTCTCAATTCATTAATAGCAGTTACTTTCATTTTGTATGCTGGTGGAAATTCTCTTAAAACTTTAGAAACAATCTCATCTTCACTTAAGGATCCTCCACAACATTGTATACCCAAAACATTTTCATTAACTCTTTCCATAAAAACAAAAATCCTTTCATCTTCTTCCATTTTCAGATTTTCATACCTGACCCGGAAGCATTCCAGTTTTGCAATTTTGATGGTGGTATCACCTTCATTCAATGTCTCCAATTTATCCCAAATAGCTTTAGTAGTAGATCGGTCTGATAATCCCATGATTTGTTGATCTGATAATGTGCTCAAAAGTGCTTCTCTTGCTTTGCAGTCATTCTCCTGATCTTTAGCCAAGGTAGGTGGATTAGGTTGACTCTATGTAGGACCAACATAGCCATTTTTTGTAACATCCCATATGTCTTTTCCAATGCAATTCAGATGTGTCTCCATTTTGATCTTCCATATACCATAGTTAGTTCCATCAAGCTTCGGACTGTCCTTCTGGAAATAGTTAGTTGCCATAGAATCTCCTCAAGCTGTTAAACTTCTGCAAAAAGAGAACTTAGCTCTGATACCAATTGTTAGAACCGGGAGGCAACTGAGAGGGGGGGGTGAATCAGTTCTCAATTAATTTCAACCCAAATATAACTTAACCAAACTTGATGCATGATACAAGTAAACCAAACTTAATGTCGGTTGATAGTTTAATAGTACCAGTAAAGTTTAATGCATGAAATGGAAAGACAAATAACATCCACAACACATAACACAAATATTTGTATGTGGAAAGCCTATAAGGGGAAAAACCACAGTGGGAAACCTTACCCACAATCAGATGATACTACTGCAGATAGTATGTGTGTACAAATGGGGTCTGCACATGCAGTAAGGCCAAATGCTTAAATCTCACTGCTCAATAACAAAATGGGAGTCACACTTACTACAATTGGATGGTTAAATCCAATGAGAATGTACTGCTCAAAATAGCATCTTCATATGCTGGATTCAGTACTGGTTAAGCTCTGATTGTCTTCTTCATACCTTCCTTGAATCTTCAAATGATGTATGTGTGTATATCTCTACTTATATTCGCATATACCTTATTACAATCCTTTTCCACACCTTCTCTATTCTACATTAATCTCACAAATGAGATCTTACATATATACCAAAACCTAAGACCAAATGTGTAGGTCGGCTCACTAAGAATATTAAAATTAAATCAATTACAAATGAATCAATATGAAATGCATCATGTTGGCTCAATGCATTTACAATAATAACCAATCAATAAAACATCTCCATAACATGTCGTGTTGATCTGGAATAGATAACGCTTGTCGGTCCATAACCTAGACCTATTTGCCGATAATAGCAAATATACAAACTCGACTAGACCAATAACCAAATCACCAAAACCAAGTATACAAACAATGTTTTCAACATAACCAAGTAATCTCCAAATGATAACAGATCATCCTCAGTGTCGGTGAACAATATAACCTGTTGGTGAACCAGATACCGATGATTGTGCATGTCACTGAACATCCCGATGAACATAACGAAATATCTTCAGTGCTGATAAGTGTTCCCAAGTGTTGACAGGTGTTGACATCGATGACAAAACCAATGCAACACATCTATAATACCAATAAAAACTACCCTTTCCCTCAAAGAGAGATGAGAGTTTCGCTATCAAAATTACCATTCAAGCACTTTTCACCATTACATTAGAAAGAGGAGAGGATAATTCACTAGATTCAATCTCTCCACATGAAGATGGTAGATTGAATTCTAAATGAATTGGGAATCCTAGGTTGATCCCCTCTTTCTTGTTTGATTTGGAAAGGAAATTTATTGAGTTATGTAATGCAAAACTGACAAAGAATTGATTATAACTTGAGATCGGAATATGGGATGAAGTTGTGCACCTGTATTTGGCAGTCAAATGTCGAGACAAAGTCAGCCTGTGAATTTGAAGAAAAGTTACCCAGACTGTGGCGGGAATGTACACGTTCCTACAAAAAATCCACGAAATGAAAAGGGTTTTTCTGCCTCTGCAAATGGAGCCCTAATCCGAAAGTACATATGTGCACCTGCAACCTACACACAGAAAATAGAGGAAGATGGGTTGGGATTGGGGGTTTTCCTTTAGGTCAAACCTTAGTTTTGGAATTAACCAAGTAATGAAAGAAAGTACTTGCAAGTAGATGTAAATGAAAGACTGAATTATAAATCACCTCAAGGGAGGTTGTAGTAGAAATATTGATAGAAGTGCTTGTGTGGAATGGAATGTTGAAATCAATCTCCTCTTCAATGGTTGAATCCTTGACTTGAATACAACACCTAGCCTTGAAGGGAGACTTGAGAATGCTCAATGCTGGAAAAGGATGCTTGAATGCTTGATCGCTTGTGCACACTTGAATCTCTCCAACTTCAACGTATCCAACTTGTGCAAATGAGAGAGTGAATGCCCCCTTAAATACATGTTAGTGGATTTGAATTTCGTCATGGGCCGACATCGAGGGAGTTTCCCACCCGAGGCACAACCAACAATGCAACCTCAGGAAGGGTCCTACCCCAAAATAAGTCAGGGACAGGGGCGCCACACCCCTATCTAAGGGGGGGAAGTGGTGCCACACCCCTATCCTACCCCTTTCTCCAGGGTAGAGTGCAGACAGGGTGATGCAAAAGCCAAGGAAGAAGTTCTTTCCGCAAGCTAAGCAATCTTCGATCTCCGATCAAGCTAGAGGATTAGAATTCGCATGCGTGAGGACCCTAATGTAGTCAAAAAATTGCTAGGGTCACAATTTTATGATACTACACTTACATAATTCAATTTTAAAATAAAGTTTTTGATTTAAAAAGATCCACGGTTAGTGTGCACAATCTTCATAACTTTATTCTGGCAAACCTGGTATAAGTGTCATATTTGCATGTAATCGCAACTTTGAATAAGCACGGATAATGGCAGTGTGTACCTTAACGTTATCATGCCATATGTGGCTAGTAGGGTCCATGGGACTCAATTCTTTAACACCAACAATAGTAGGGTTGGGGTGATTGATGTGATAAGATGATGCAACATACACACACAATCAAGCTAATTCAATTATTGTAGAGTAGGAACATCCAAAATGACAAGATAGATTCAAAAATTGTCCATTTTCATTCCCCAACTCTACTTCTACAATGATCAAAATATCCTTATATCAAAAGAAACTCTAAAAAAAACAAAAAACCAAAAAATTAACTTTTTTGGCAGATTTTGCCATTTTCGAAACGAATCCTATGAACAAATATTTTTCCCTAAAACTTCCTAAAACTAAGGTGAGATGAATTTCCAACTAACATTCGAAATTGGAAACATGATTTCGAAGTTATTAAATTTTTTCTTCTAAAAACCCAAAAAAACACTAAAAGTTGATTTTTGGAGGCCCAAATAAAATTTCCATCTCCCGAAAAATGTTGAATTGGCCACCTACCGAGATGATCTTAGTTAGCAATCCAAACAACTCCTCATAACGAAGCCACTTGTAAAATTTTACCAAAAACCTAGCTCCGAGTCAAAAGTTATAACCCTCAAAAGTCCCTACATCATAAGAGTGCAAGGGAACAACACTTGTAGGGTTGAGCCAACTATGCAATGCTCAATTGTTCTATCTTTACACATGGAAAATGAGGCCCTGAGCCAATGACTGATATGTAATGCCCACCAAAATACCCTACAGAAACTAACCATCTAATAAGCAAATAGATATTTTTTTTTAAACATCTACTAATGCAACATATACAACTAACTACTCATATGCATTTATCATCCTTTAACAAGATATACATTTTTTCATCATGAACATAAACATTAAAGAATAATCATAAGAACTCATTACGCAAGCATAAATAAACACAACTCCACAACATCTATCCCTAGGGTATCTCAACATCATTACTTACAACATCCTCAAGAACATATCAACATAAGCATAACATCATAATTACTACCATAAATCAATGCATTCTAACTCAACTAACACTATCTCTTTGCATGCATACATAGCATGCCTCACTAGTCCATCTATCATGAATCCATCCATTAATAATGCATTTCCCATTAAATCCCTAAGATTCATTAAAAGAGAACCAATCCAAATGTTCCTAAGCCCAATTACTTATTCAACATCCTAACATCATTATTCCATTTCCAATGCTAATTACCATATTACTAGTCCATTTCCTTTAATCATCATAGACACTCACATAACACTAAATGCACATCCATAGAATCAATTCCATTAATGAGCATTATGGACAACCCCTTTAAAAATTTTGTTAAAAAATGAAAATTTAACTCTAAGGAACGCTTACCGAGACAAAAAATTCTTCGCCCTTAGACTGGCTTAATCCTCAGTCCATCCTCGATCCACATTTCAACTTTCATCGCATTTTAAGTTCGTTTGCTGTATTTTTTCTTCCCGACTCCAGATGGAAAATTTTCCTTTGTTTACAAGTCTTATTTTTCTCTTGTTTTAGTGTTGTAGAGAAATTTTTAAACAATTACAAGTGCACTTTATTTTAAACTTGTAACTTACTTTTTATTTCCCTCTTTCTTTTTTATGTCTTTTACATTGTAGGAACTTTTTGGACAAATTACAAGTGAGCTTAAAATTATAAGTTTAAAAAATAACTTGTAATTTCTTTCAAAAGTTCCTACTTAAGTGATTTTGAGATGTAATAGGGATTTTATTTCCCTATTACATGTTTTAATGTTTTTGGTCACTTGCAAAGGGAATTTTATTTCCCTATGGCAAGTTCTTTTTTTAAATTAAGTCATTAAAACTTGTAAAGGAGATTTTATTTCCCTATTACAAGTTATTTTGACATGTCTTCTTGCTCTTTTCTCTCACAAACCCGATTTTGTCTTATAAGTGGAAAAGTGAAGCAAAATTAAAACTTGTAAAAGGGTTTCTAAAACCCAATTATATGTCTCTTGGAAGCATTTTAAACTTGTTCTTTCTTCCCAAGAACCCGACCTGGATTTTTTCCTCAAGGAGTTCGAATTTGAGTCCATTTTTCTTGCTTTGAATCCGGATTTGATGGTGCCAAGTGTTGAGGGAAAGAGGCATGGGAGTTCTTGCTTCTATTTTGGATGGTTTCCTTGCCATGTTTGTGTCCTTTGTTAGGCATTTTGAACCAGCAAGTCATGGTTTTTCTTGCCACGTTTTTGGCATCCTTCATACCTTTTTTTCAACATCAAACTAAATCGGTTCTCTCCCAGTCAAAGCCTAAGGAGACTAAGTCTTCTCTCACTCTAGTAAAGTCATCTACAACTCAAAGCTTATCCCTAAAAGGAGTGTTGAAGTAGAAGCAAAAGCCAAAAAGAACTTATGTAGATATTGTTGACAATATGCTAGACTTGGTTAAGTGTTGTCATTGATGTCAACACTGTATCCCGATTGGATATGGTTTTGCTATCCCAGTTGGACCTATTCCGGTTAGAATTGGTGTTTGTCTTAGTTTTGGCTATGATTCTGATCTAGTATGATCAAATCCTTGGATTTAGTTTTGGATGGTTATTCAGGTTGGCTACATGCTTGTCATATTCTATTGGTTCATGATTTGGTGCTCCTGAAGCTATCGCTTATGTTCCCAGTTGACATTTTTTGGTACCGGTTAGCTTTACTGGTTGGTGATTTTGGTCCAGCTTATGGAAATGGTTTCTTATCATGTTGAAGGTGTTATTGATCATGTTCGAATTGTTTGGTGGCTTTGCATTAGCTGGCATGCTGATTTGGTGGTCTTCTTTGGATCCAGTTGATTATTCTATATTATTGCACTAAGGGTTTCTACTTGTTGGTGAAACATGTTGGAGATTGGTCTTAGCATGATTTCCAACATATGTAATTGTTTGGGAATTTTAATTAGGTCCATGCTATGTAATGTAAATCATAATATTGGTTTGGTGATATCATGTGACATAATTTTTATAATTATGGGTTTATAGGTTTAGGGTCTAGCCGACCTTATCATTAAGGTTGATGAATTGTATTTATAGGCGACTTATTCATGTAATCTCGGTATCAATGGTTATGTCTACATTATCAAAGAAAGGTTTATGTGCGAACAATGATATACCATTTGGCAAAAGGTTGTGAAGGATTTGGTGTTGCAGGGCAGACATCTGTGCTTAACTGGAACTATATTAAGCATTAGGAGATGCTACTTCCTCAGGTCATTCTTTTTGGATTTTAATCCGATGTGTTTGTAAGTCAATGAGACTTCCCTTTTGTGATGAGCAGTGCACTCTAGGTTGTTGGCCTAATTTCAATTGCAATCCCTATTGTAATTATTTCACATATTGTTGCAGACGTATTATCTGATAGTGGGTAGGGTTTCCCACCATGGTTTTTGCCTTTATCGGGTTTTCCACGTCAAAATATTGGTGTTGTGTGTCTCGTGCTTTCATGCTTTATCTTTCATTATTTTGGTTTTTTTGTGCTCTAGTATAAAGTTTATAATTTGCATTAACTATTATACTTATTAGAAAATTGATTCACCCCCTCCCTCTTAGTTTTCTCCTGGTATCAAAATTGTCTAACAATTGGTATCAAAGCTCTTGGTCCTCTCTGTAGAAGCTTAACCACTTTAGGAGATCTGATGGCATCAACATCAAGTTATACATTCAATCCCTACTAGAAGGAGTCCCAAATTTGATGGTACAAATTACAAAATATGGAAGGAGCGAATGAAAATTCATCTGAGATGTCTTGGAGCTGAAGTTTGGGAGATAGTGGAGAAAGGGTATATACCTCATGATCCTAATTTTGGAACACCGACACCTGTTGATGAACATAAGAGATCTAAAAATGATGTCAAAGAAAAAGAAGCATTGTTAAGTGCCCTATCTGATGAGAAGTTATTGAATGTCATAGAGTTGGAGAATGCAAAGAAGATCTGGCTTAAGCTTGAAACTATTTATGAAGGCGACCAAACAGTAAAGATTGCAAAACTTGAAGGTTTTCTAGTGAGATATGAAACTTTGAAGATGGAAGAAGATGAGAAGATAAGTTTTTCATGGATAGAGTCAATGAAATTGTCATGGGAATAAAATGTTGTTGTGGATCAGTTAATGAGGATGAGGTTGTGTCAAAGATTCTGAGAGTTCTACCTCTGACTTAAAAGATGAAAGCTACTGCAATTAATGAACTCCGGACAATGTCAAGTACCCCTGTTACCAAAGATACACTACTTGGGAAATTGATTGCTTTTGAGCTTGAGGAACTTGGAGATCAGAGTGCTACTAAGACAGAAATTGCATTTAAAGCATCTTCCTCCGATAAGAAGAAGATAGATTAGAAAGAGTTATATGCCAAAAATTTGGAAGACATTGAGAGAGAAGACAAATAACTTTAAGAGTTGGAAGCCCTAATAACTAGAAGAATACCTAAAGGACTGATTGGAAGTAAGTATGAAGGAAAAGTACCTTTTAAATATTTTTCATACAATAAGATTGGTCATTTTTCTTCTAGATGTCCTAAAAGAGCTGTTAGGAATCATGAAAGATTTATGAGGAATTATTAGCCTAATCTAGAATATCAGAGAAGACATAGATTTAGTAGGAATAAGGATAAATCATGTTACTATGCTGGTGATGATGATTTTGGTGTTACTGATGATGATGATGATGGTGATGATGAACCTGTAAGTGGATCCAGTAGTGGAAGCTCCAGTAAAGATTGGGTCTTTATTTCTATCAAGGATGATTCTCCGGAACCAATCATTGATACAACTCATATTGAGGAGAAGGCCTTAGCTGCTAAAATTGAAGAGAAGGATGAATGGGTTATAGATAGTGGTTGCTCACATCATATGACTAGTGACAATAGGAAATTCCTAGCTCTTCAAGAATTTGATGGTGGACTAGTCAGATTTGGAGACAACAAGGCATGTAGGATCAAAGCCAAAGGAACAATATCCCTCGATGGCAAGACTAATACTAATAATGTTTATTATGTTGAAGGATTGAAGCATAATATTTTGAGGGTAGTTCAGATGGTGGATAGAGGATTTCATTTGCAATTTAAAGATGAAAAGTGCAAGATTATCAATAGATCTAGATTGGAGATTGCATCCGGAACTCAGACCTGCGGAAATATCTTTCATTTGAACTCTGGTGAGAAGGCCTTCTAGATTTCTTAGATTGATGAAATCTGGTTATGAAATAAGAGGATGTGTTATGTAAATTTTGATTGCATAGTGAAGATTAGTTCAACACAAGTTGTCAGAGATTTGCCCAAGATTGTTAAACCTCATAATCTAGTATGTAGAGAATGTCAAATGGGTAAGCAAGTTAGAACTTCCTTTAGAAGTGTACATGATAGATCTAATGAAATTCTTGATCTTATTCATACTGATCTGTGTGGACCGGCAAGGACTAAATTTTTTCAAGGTGATAGATACTTTATGTTTATTATTGATGACTATTCTAGAATGATTTGGGTTGCATTTTTGAGAGAAAAATTAGACTCTCTTGAGAAATTCAAAATTTTCAAAGCTATGGTTGAGAAAGAAATGGGATTGAAGATAAAATGTTTAAGATCAGATCAAGGCAATGAATTTACATCTAGTGAGTTCAACAACTTTTTTAAGAAAAATGGAATCGGAAGACAATTTTCTGCACCTAGAACCCCACAGCAGAATGGAATAGTGGAAAGGAAGAACACAACTATCTTGGATGCTGCAAGGACAATGATGATGGAATCCAAGTTACCTGATATCTACTGGAGAGAAGCTGTCAATATTGCAGTATACACTTTCAACAGAATACACATAAAAGGTGATATAGGTAAGACTCCTTATGAATTATGGTTTGGTCATACTCCTACTGTCAGATATTTCCATAGAAATGGGACTCGGCGTGGACTCGGAAAGGATGACTCAACTCGGGACTCAAGACTCAAATCAACCAGGACTCAGCAGGACTTGGCAAAGTGAAAAACCCAAGAAATTTAGCGATTTTTAAGGATTTAAAACTTGTTTCATGAACCATTTATTAAACAAACCTTAAATACACAATAAAATCATCAAATAGAAGTTAATTTGATCACATACACAAGTATACATCGATCACATTAGTATAAACACAAATTGTAACTGAAGGAAACAGCAACCAATTGTTAGGATTCCCAAAGATACTGAGAGAGGGGGTGAATCAGTATCTAATCGGTAAAAGAACTTTCTTAAATTATAACATGAAAAGCAATTCAAAACTGTGTATCGGTAAACCAAAATTAATGCAGTAGATAAGAATAACAACCACAACATGAAAGACACACCATAACACAATATTTTAACGAGGAAACCCGGTGTGGGAAAAACCTCGGTGGGATTTGTGACCCACAATATCTGCTTATTGGCCAATAAGGGAATATTATTGTTTACAATAGGGGCCTGCACATGCAGGAAGCCCAAGTGCCTGGAGCTCACTGCTCAGTTACAAAAGAAGTCTCACTGACTTACAAAAATGGATTATACAAATCCAATGTCTTGTACTGCTTTAGATCAACATCTACTATGCCAATTTCAGTACCAGTTTAAGCTCTGCAATATACATAAATACTTATCCAATCTCAGCCTTACAATTCGCATATTAGGTCTGCATTAATCCTTCCATACATCACATCCTAAATGATCTATAATGATCTCATACTTATATGAGTCATATTATAATCTGCCAAGTCGGCTTACAAAAGTTTTTACAATTAAATACAAAATACATTTATACAAAATTCTTGTCGGCCATGGTGCCGGTAATCTTTCTTTTGGTGTCGGTGAACTGTATGCCGATGTAGACTCTGTCGGTGCCGGTGTCATATGATTGTAAGGTTGCCATCAATGACAATACCTTCAATCACCTACAATTTCTCATTGGAGTGTGCATTTGCCAACACCAATAACCATAGATATATAAATAGTGTCAAATGTAAAAATATTACAAAACTCATGGAATATGAAATCCATGACATCAAAATTCAAATGTTCTAGTTCCACACATATATCAAAAGTAAAACAACTACAAGTCTATGGCTCAGAGGAGCCTGGGTCCTTCCTACGAAGGCATCTAAGGTAGGTACTGGATGCATCAGTAGCCATACTCTCTACTCGTGACTCCATTCTACCCTCACCAACATCAACTATGTCTGGCTCTAGCTCTGGCTCTGCTCGCGCTCTAACCTCCTTTGCCATGGCTGCAACTTCAACCTCTCTATCTACCTGGTCGATCCAATCTAATTCCACATCACTAAAAATAGGATTTGTAGCCTTATTGATCCACTCAGATTCTCAATCAACCTCCTCTAACGTGATCGAGGTGTTGTCATGGTCCATAACCTGTTTCTGTCTAAGACGGAGGTTGTAATAAACAAAGACTAGGTCATTCAACCTCTCCACAGACAGTCTTTTGCACCTCTTGGAGTGTATGTACTCAAACTTACTCCAGTTGTGCTCAAACATATTCCAATCCTCCCTCTCTAACAACCTTTTGATGCACCAAATGCAAGTATTACATTGCCCCAGTGTGATTTGTTGAAGAAATTTTACTCTTCCTTGTTGGCTGCCCTACTATGCTCTCTTCTTTTTCCTCACAACTCACTCTTCTCCTATTTTTACAATAAAATGAAATGAGATACCTTTTACAACTTGGAATTAAATATAAATGAAAAATAAAAGCAAGTAAAACCATTGTTTAACATCTTTTTACTTTTTATTTTACTTTTTCGGTATTTTCCGTCGGCCGAGTCATGGACTCAAGAATCGTCGGGTCTGAGCCAAGTCACCGAGTCATGTGACTCGCCATGACTCAGCCAAAACTTGGTGAGTCCAGGTCTGAGCCACCCAGGACTTGTCGAGTTATGGTGAGTCACAGAACTTTGGATATTTCAGAATTTTTGGAAGTAAATTCTATATTAGAAGAGATAATGCATTAGGGAAATTTGATCCTAGAAGTGATGAAGGAATATTTTTGGGTTATTCTACTAAGAGAAAAGCATATAGATGTTATAACAAGAGATTGAATAGGATTATGGAAAGCATAAATGTCAAGGTGGATGAGCAAGGTAATAATCAGATCAGATCATATGACTATGGACCAAAAGATGAATTTGTCAGATCAGAACCGGCAATGCAAGAATCAATTCAGAAAATTGATCCAATTGCTCCGGTAACATCAAAAAATTTCAGAGTGACTGTTGAAGAGTAGAAAGAATCAGAAAGTCAAGACAATCCTAAGCCCCCCAGGTATGTGAAGTTGAATCATTTTGAAGATCATATCATTGGAGATAAAAGGAAAGGTGTGATGACAAGAAGAAGGCTAGTGTAGTGTCCCCTTCCCAATGATGTGCTTTTAGTGGTCCATTGGCCTATTCCAGAGACCCGTAGGCTATGGAATGGAGAATTAAGGTTTCAAACGTTGGTGAAGCGAGAACTTACTATTTTTAGTAAGTTAGGGATTGGTTGTTTGGATGATGTTGTCTTATTGAGATTTCCATGCTTTGTCCCTAGGTGTGAAGATCAGGCTTTTCGGAGGAGTAATCCTTGACTTACTATTTTTAGTAAGTGGCAGTTTGGAGAATTTTTATTTTTGGCAATGGAAAGGATCATGATCCTGTAGTAGTTCTATGGTCTTCTTTACTCCGCTTCATCCTGGTTTTGTTGATGATCAGTATGGGAGTCATAAGTGATTTAATTAAATATTATTTCCTTGTCTAAGGTTTAGTATTTAAATATTTATATTTACTGATTAAATGTATTGAGGATGACTTAGGGAAAAATAATTATCTGATATCAATGTGTTATTTTCTTAAGTCAAATGGCGTATTATTTGGTGACAATTTGGAAGGATAAAACATCTCTTGTTTTATAATTTTTATATTGCAAAAAATGTCACCAAAGGCAAAGTTCGAACTTTGCCTAGGAAGAAGCGAAGTGGGCGCCATGTTGGGAGGAGACTTGAAATGAAATGAAAGGAGTTTGAGTTGAGTTTGGGCGCCATTTGCATTTGAATTTGGGGGAGCTTGGAGTTATAAATATGAACCTTGGGCTCTCATTTTGTATCATGAAAAATTGCATCGTTATATTGTCGGATTAGCGTATGAACTTTGAAGCTTTGGAGTGTGGCTCCCTAGTGTTACCAGTTTCATACTTGAGATATAGTACCTAGCTGTGTGGTGTATTCTATGACATTTTTAGTTCATATTTTAGTATTTTTAAAGTGGTGTGATTTTTGGAGTTGCTGGTTTCCCTATGGTTGAAGCATGTTTTCGATCATACCACCCTGCTTGAGCGACTGATCATTCTGGGTACTGGCTCAAACCTTCTTTTTCTTGTTGCCGATATATCTTGTAAGTTTGTAGCACCATATTCTGAGTTTTAGATTTTATATTGCAAATTGAAATATCCTAGCTAGGCATGGGTTTTAGTGAGTGCATTGGGATGCATGCAGGGTGTTTTGGAGTGTTTGGTAGCTCTATTTTGGTTTGTTCTTAGTTGTTGCTTGTCTAGTGTTGGTTTGGGTGTGATTTGGAGTGAATTGAAGGAGATTTGAGTGAGATATGAGCAATTTAGTGAGTTTATGAGTTGCTGGTTATGCATTTCCAGCCTATTGTTTTTGTGTTGAATTAGTTTGATGATCATTATCTCTTATGTCTAGCAATATACTTCTACTCTCACTTTCCTCTCTATTGTAAGGTTAATTAGTAGTACTACTAACTGTTCTGGATTGTAATCTTCATATCCTACTGAAAAGTGGAAGAGGCTGCTTGCCACCTATATCTGATATTTTGTAATTCAGTCCTCCCATTGTATAAGCAGTTGAGTGATATTGGTTGTAATGATCCTCCCACTACATAAGAAGTCGAGTTGAGTAGTTTTGTAATTCAGTCCTCTCGCTGAAATATTGTGGTAGAGTGATTTGTGTTTGAAGTGTTGTTCTCTTGGCTGGTTTATCGCCAAGTTACTTTCCTTTCTGCTAGATAAGCGGAAGGGACTGGCTTGCTGCCCGTTATTGTATTTTAGCAATTCAGCAATTTATCTCTAACGATCCCCTGTTACCATATGCTCTCACCCTCCCAGTTTGGGCTCTTAGTGATCAAAAAGTGTAGGGTTCCTTCCAATTGTTTAGTTTTCATCATTCTAACCCTAACGAGTTATTGGTGATGTGATATTGCTCTGAAAAAACAAAAAAAATTAGTGGGAATATTACAGCTAGTTTCTGAAGAGGTATGTTTAATTTCTCAAATTGAATTGGAATCTTTTATTGAAGCAAGTAAAGATGAGAATTGGATGAAAGCAATGGAAGAGGAACTAGATTAGATAGAAAAGAATAAGACTTGGGAATTGGTTCCTAGGCCTAAAGATAAGAATGTTATTGGAACTAAATGGGTTTTTGAAGAATAAATTAAATAAGGAAGGTCATATTGTTAGAAACAAAGCTAGTTTGGTTTGCAAAGGTTATTCACAAGAAGAATGAGTTGATTATGATGAAACTTAGGCTCTGGTTGTAAGAATTGAAGCGGTAAGACTATTTCTTGCCTATGCTGCACACAAGAACTACAAGGCATATTAGATGGATGTCAAATATGCATTTTTGAATGGAGATCTTGAAGATGAAGTCTACATTGAGCAGCCTGATGGATTTTCTTTATTAGAAGACAAAGACATAGTTTGCAGATTGAAGAAAGTTGTATATGGATTGAAACAAGCCCCTAGAGCATGGTATGCTAGATTAGATAAATATCTTTCAAAAATCGGTTTTAGAAAAGGTAATGCTGATAGTAACTTATATTATAAGATTCAACATGATGACATACTGATCATTGAAGTCTTTGTGGATGATATCATTTTTGGAGGAGAAGAAAGTTTATGCATGAAATTTGCCGATGATATGAAGAATGAGTTTGAAATGTCTATGATTGGAGAGATGAAATTTTTCTTAGGTTTACAGATTACTCAGACTAGTAAAGGTATTTTCATTTGTCAAACTAAGTATGTGAAGGAATTTCTTAAGAAATTCTAAACTTGTCGGTACTCCTATGATGACCAGTTGCAAATTGTCAAAGGATGATGAATCTCCTAGAGTAAATCCAAGTAGATACAAATCAATGATTGGTGGATTACCGTACTTAACTCAGACTAGACCTGATATAATGAATGTTGTTTGTATTACTTCTAGATTTCAGTCAAATCCTAGAGGAACTCATGATATTGTTGTTAAAAGGATATTCAGATATTTGGCAGGTACAACAAATTATGGGTTATATACCTCTTAGAATCATTTTCTAAAGGGTTTTGGGGCCCCTTCAAAGCCTGCTTTTGCCTTAATCCAAAACAAATTAAGGGTTATAGTATCCAAAGGCTGATGAGTTCAGACTATGTGCCTATACAGACTTTGATTGGGCAGGAGATGTGGATGACCGAAAGAGTACTTCAGGTGGTGCATTCTTTCTTGGGAAGAAATTGGTTTCATGTCTTAGCAAGAAACAATCATGCACTTCATTGTCTACTGCTGAAGCTGAATATGTAGTTGTTGCAACTAACTGTACTCAGATTTTATAGATGAAACAAATGTTGAAGTATATAAGGATAAGTTATGATGAGCCTATTGTTATTCAGTGTGATAATACTGTTGCTATTGATATGTCAAAGAATTTGGTATTTCATTCCAAATCAAAACACATTTCTATAAGGTATAATTTCTTGAAAGAAAAGGAAGTCGGACTAGTTTATGTGCCTACTAAGGAACAGATTGTACATATTCTAACAAAACCATTGCCTAAAGATACTTTTGAATATCTCAGAGATCACCTGGGGGTCACCACCCCTCCGAAAGATACTTAGAGATGCAGGGATGCATCAATCTGGTAAGCTTATTAGACATATTTTCTAATTCAGGCTAATGAGATGATGTTGTTGCTTAGGGGGAGTAGTCAGTTCTTCGGTTCAGTATTTTTGTTTGGCGGTACCCATCCTTTGTCATTGATGTCAAAGGGGGAGATGGTGTCTATGTGAAAGTCAGTTAATCTAAGGGGGAGTTATATTTCATATCAGTCTTTGGGAGATTGTTGGCATTCCTTGGCACTTAGATGGTTTTCACATTCAGTGTTGCCATCAATGCCAAAGGGGGAGATTGTTGGCAATATGCTAGATTTGGTTAAGTATTGTCATTGATGTCAACACTGTATCCCGGTTGGATATGGTTCTTCTATCCTGGTTAGACTTGGTGTTTGTCTTGGTTTTGGATGTGATTCTGATCTGGTATGATCAGATCCTTGAATTCAGTTTTGGATGGTTATTCAGGTTGGCTACATGCTTTTCATATTCTATCGGTTCATGATTTTGTGCTCTGGAAGCTATTGCTTATGTTCCTGGCTGATATTTCTTGGTACCGGTTATCTTTACCAATTGGTGATACTTGATGATTTGGTTAAGTGATTTTGGTCCAGCTTATGGAAATGGTTTCTTATCATGTTGAAGGTGTTCTTGATCATGTTCTAATTGTTTGGTGGCTTCACATTGGGTGGCCTACTGATTTGGTCATCCTATTTGGATCCGGTTGATTGTTCTGTGTTATTGCACTAAGGGTTTCTACCAGTTGGTGACACGTGTTGGGGATTGGTCTTAGCATGATTTCCGACATATGTAATTGTTTGGTAATTTTAATTAGGCCCATTCTATGTAATGTAAATCGTAATATCGGTCCGATGATATCATGTGATGTAATCTTTGTAATTATGGGTTTATAGGTTTAGGGTTTAGCCGACCTTATCATTAAGGTTGATGAATTATATTTATAGGCGACTTATTCATGTAATCTCGGTATTGATGGTTATGTCTACATTATCAGAGAAAGGTTTATGTGCGAACAGTGATATATCATTTGGCAAAAGGTTGTGAAGTATTTGGTGTTGCAGGGCAAACATCTGTGATTAACTGGAATTGTATCAAGCATTAGGAGATGTTACTTCCACAGTTAATTCTTTTCAGATTGTAGTTTGATGTGTTTGTAAGTCAGTGAGACTTCCCTTTTGTGATGAGCAATGCGCTCTAGACAGTTGGCCTGATTGCAAGTGCAATCCCCATTGTAATTATTTCATATACTGCTATAGAAGTATTATCTAATTGTGGGTAGGGTTTCCCACCGTTGTTTTTCCATTTACTGACTTTTCCACATCAAAATATTGGTGTTGTGTGTCTTGTGCTTTCATGCTTTATCTTTCATTGTGGTGGTTTCTTTGTGCTCCAAAATAAAATTTATAATCTGCATTAACTGTTATACTTGTAAGAAAACTGATTCACCCCCCTCTCAGTTTTCACCCGGTATTAGAATTGTCTAATAGCTATATCTGGTGTTTCTTCTTAGACCGAGTCAGATGAGGAAGCAAAGAAATCAAAGAAGAAAGGAGAATTTGTTAGAGTGATTAGGAAACCTTAGTCCGGTGGATAACAGAGCAAGAAGACACAATCATAACCCTCTCTAACCAGCAAGCCTAAAAGAGGAAGAAGGGTAAGGATAGAGTTTGATAAGGACCTTTAAACAGATAAGATAGAAGATAAATATGTTAGCAAATTGGAGGAAGTGATTATGTGTTGCATTGATGTTTTGTCATTGATGGCAACACCGACTATTTTGGTTGTTTATTGGTTTTCGGTAGGTTCCGGTAGAGCGATTGGATTGTGATATTGATCTGGTATGCTTCGGTTTGTGGAGCTGGTTTGGATTTTTCATTCATTCCATTCAAATGTGTATCATGATCACTTGGTTTAGGATTTCATGACTCAAGAGCTATCATTTGTTCTAGTAAGCGTTTTGGTCACCGGTAAGGGTTTTATTGGCAGAGCTTTGTTGAAGATATTTTGATGCACTTGATAAGTGGTGTTGGCACGACTTCTAGATAGATTTCAGGATGTTTATGGTTATATTGTTCATGTTCCTGTTGATCGGTGGTGTTGAATTTGGGTCCAGACCTAACGCTATCTTATTCGGCTAGGTTATGGACTGGTTTATGTAACGTGTTGGTAGATGATCCAGACACGTTACTAGTTGGATCTATTGATTGGATTATGTTGTTTTGGTCTTAAGACGACTTGGTTGATCATTGGATTGCGAGTTTATGTAATGAATTT
This sequence comes from Cryptomeria japonica, assembly GCF_030272615.1. Taxonomy (NCBI): domain Eukaryota; kingdom Viridiplantae; phylum Streptophyta; class Pinopsida; order Cupressales; family Cupressaceae; genus Cryptomeria; species Cryptomeria japonica. Next base: position 56,512,452 of record NC_081407.1, on the reverse strand, counting down.
ATTGTATTATATTTTAGATGACCGACCTAATTGTTTAGGTCCCAGGTCGGTATAAATATGATGTAAGATCTCTTTGTAGATAATGGTATATTCATGGGATTAAGGTTATGGGACTATCTGTGTGTGAATAAGGTTGTAATCATATGTAGAGTTTTTTGTCAATCATAGGTGATCGAATTGGGTTGGTGAAAGAGGTTTAAGACCTCTGGTACTGAGCTTAACCATAATTGTATTCAAGCATAGGAAATACTATTCTTGCAGTTCACTCTTCTTTTCGGATTGTAGTGGATTTATTTTGTAGTCAGTGAGGCTCCTTTTGTGATGAGAAGTGCACTTTAGGTTGTTGGCCTTCCTACATGTGCAAGCCCCTCTTTATGTAATCACATACTTACTGCAAAAGTATCATCTGACTATGGGTAGGCTTCCCATTGTGGTTTTTCCCTTTACTGGGGTTTCCACTTACAAATCTTGGTGTTATCTTTTGTGGATGGTTGGTAAATGTTATGTGGATTATATTTGTGCTTAACTATTATATCTTCTAGTCCAGTATTTGGTTTATGTATTCCGATAATAAGGTTTTAATGCTTAAATTTTTATAGTCTATTAACAACTGATTCACCCCCCCCCCTCTCTAAGTTGTTCACCGGTTATCTGAGTTGTCTAACAACATATACCTTTCTTCCTCCATTAGCAGCAAAAGAATTGACTGATGAAATTGTTAAGGATTGTAATCTTAAGAACATTAGTGCATACTATGATGATTTTGATGAGAATGATCGAAGGAAAGTTGAGGAAGTTGTTGTGTTGCATCTGCATTTATTGAGCAAGTCATTAATTGAGTTAGAGCGTAGCATTTCGAAAGATTTGTATAGCATTCTTGATGCTAGAAGGCTAACTGCAAGTATATTAGATAAAGAAATGAAATAACATGAATTGATAAACATCAGTGCTTGAATTTCTCAACAAGAAGTTGACAAACTCATGGGGCTAGCCAATAAGAAAAAATTTAGAAGCAAAAACAGAGTGAATAGGCTTATGGTTTGCAAGGTAGAGGAAGTGAAAAATGAAACAAAAGAATAATGGAAAAGCTTCCAAAATAACAATCGGGTGCCAATCAATGATGATGGATCACAAAAAGAAGACACCTCTCATCCGGTAGACCAGACCCATTCAACCCTTGATGCTACAGATAGTCAGAATCCTTGGGTTGTTCACCCAAAAATAGTGGAAATAAAAGGTGAAGTGGCCCAGGAGACACCTAAAGTTGTTACTACACCAAGTGGTGACATAGGCTTAAGAAAAGGAAAAGGATAAAGAAGGAAAGGTTATAGAAAGAGAAGACGTAGAGAAGGATAAAGTACATGATAAGGCAGAAGAGATCAATAAGGGAAAGAAAACTGACAATATCCTGGGCTTCATGGCAATTGACACTCCAAGGGAAAAAGAGAAAAGAGTTCTCCCACAGATCTCCATTAATTTTGATAAAGTTATTGATAATGGGAAGATGTCCCTGACAGAAAGGATAATGGTAGCTGCAACAGTCCAGGCTTAAGCTAGTCAAGACTTGGTCAAATTTGAAACTGAGGACAAGAAGTTGATCAAGATGTCTGTGAGTGTTCTACAAAAGGTGGTACTGGAACTACAACTAGATCCAAACTCTAACCCTCCAGTAAAATTTTACAATAAATCAATAAAATCAATACCAATTTTGAATCACTAGAAAAGGCAACCACCAAAAAAGTATTGGATATATTTAAGGAGGTGTGTATACAGACCTTCCAAAAAATGATTGAAGATGAAAAAGTTAGATTAAATAAAGGATTGTAGATTATCTACGGGGCACTAAATGAAGGATGGAAGATATACAAGTCATGCCTTTTTACCTCAGATATAGATAACCAAATAAGTGTTTTCTAGGGAAAGCTTGAGAGTATATCTTACTCATTTGATTCAAATGTTTCCCTTGCCTGCAGTGTAGAAGGTCAGGTGATGGCTCTAACAGATCAACTCTCGATCCAAAATTCAGAAAATGAGAGAATTCTGAGGTGGGTCAGTGAGATTTGGAATCTTATTGCTCCTCGGATGGACACCATGCTGAGGAATAAAGTTGATTGGTTGAAGAAAATGGCTCAGCTAGTTCCATCTGAATTGAAAGATGTAGAGATATATGCCTATGTTTTAAGTGCCTTCATTACAGTTTTGGATAACCTGAAGAATGGATGGGACACACACTAGGATTTTTGGAGACCATTTTTGCAAATATCTTCAAGTATGTCTAGTGTATCCGGTATATACTCTTGTATATAAGTTTTGTTGCAACACCCCAACTTTGGCATTGCTATCAAGGGGGAGAGTAGAGTGAAAAATGTGCAGAGGATGATACAGGTCTTTGAATTTTTGGTTTAAGGAGGAGCCTGAGAAATTTTGGTCCGGTGTACAGGTTTCAACACTTAGTCATTTTTCACGAGTGTTGCCATCAATGCCAAAGGGTGAGATTGTTGGCAATTGACACTCATCCGGTGAATTATAGTGCATGAATAATGGATTAAGGTTGTAATTGATGTCAACTCTCCTTGGAAATCCTATCTGGTAGCCATAGATTTTGATATCTAGAAGAGGAAGTGATCTGGTAATCTGTCTCTGGTATTTCAGGATAAGCAGAGCACTTTTGGTCCGGAATCGTTGCAGTGATTTTGGTGGTTAGATTCAGGCATGGAATGATAGGGCTAACATATAGAGATTATTTGGACTCTATTTGATTGATCCACATATGTTCTAGTGATCCGGTCTGAGTCAACGCCCAGTTATACGTTACATTGCATATTGTGCTTGGTCGGCTTAATGAATGCTTATTTTTTGGTTGCGAATATATATAACCAATGTAGAAGATCCTTTTGGGTGGTGATATGAGCAAGTTGTGATTGAGAAACCTTTGTGGCAAAGTTTCACATGCACATTCTTGATTCAGTAGATGACTGAGAAGTAGAACATAGCAGAGTAGCAGAGGAGTTACAGTCAGACTTTCTGCACTTAACTGGAACTCATCCAGGCATTTTTTATGTTATTTTGGAGTTCAAAGATTGTAGTTATCATTGTAATTGATTTGTAAGTCAGTGAGACTTCCATATTGTAATTGAACCTTTGGTTCTAGGCAGTGTGCTGGTAGAACACTGGTTCACACCCCCTCTGAGTGTTCCTTGATTCCAACAGTTCCTAAGTTTGATATCTCTAAGACTATTCGTAACGTATTTCATGCTAAAAGAGATAATAATGAATGGTTGATTGACAGTGGATGTTCAAATCACATGACCGGTGACAAAAGTAAATTCATAAAACTTGAAATATATGGATGTTCAATTAGATTTGGAGATGATCAAACAACACAAATTGTTGGTATTGCTTCAATTACTTTTGATGGAAAACATAACACTAACAATGTTTATTATGTAAAGGGTTTGCATCATAATCTCTTGAGTGTTGGAAAAATGTGTGAAAATGGATACAATCAATTTTATCAAGAAAATGGATGTGAGATTTGGAAGGATTTTGTAACGGTTATTACAGTTGGAAGGAGAACAAATGGAAATATGTACCAGTTAAAAGGAGCTACAAAAAATTTCTTGATATCACAACTTGACGACAGTTGGCTATGGCACCAGAGGATGTGTCATATCAACTTTGATAACTTGGTACAGATCATTTCAAGAAGTGTAGTAAGAGATCTGTCCAAGTTGACTAAACTGGAGAACAAAATCTGCAAAGAATGTCAAATAGGAAAGCAGACCAGAAGCACATTCAGAGGAAAGGAGTACTCGTCCACTGGATTACTAGATTTGGTTCACACAGACCTTTGTGGTTCGACTCGGACAAGGAGCTTGCAAGGTGAGAGGTATTTCATGTTACTGGTTGATGATTATTCTAGAATGACTTGGGTTGCATTATTGAGAGAAAAATCTGAAGCATTAGAAAAGTTCAAGATATTTAAGGCAAAAGTTGAGAATGAAGTTGGCAGGAAAATCAAGTGTTTAAGGTCCAACAAAGGAGGTGAATTCATCTTGGATGAGTTCAATGACTTCCATGAAAAGCATGGCATCAAAAGACAATTCTCTACCCCTTGGACACCTTTCCAGAATGGTGTAGTTGAAAGAATAAACCAGACTATACAAGTAGTAGCTAGAACCATGATAAAAGGAGCAGAGTTACAAGAAATCTATTGGAAAGAAGCAATTCATATAGCAGAATACAGACAATAAAATTTTGTATCAAAGGAAGTATGGTAAGACATCTTATGAACTGTGGTATGGCAGAACTCAGACAGTGAAATATTTCAAAGTTCTTGGAAGCAAGTGCTATATTTGGAGAGATGGGGATAATCTTGGAAAGTTTGACAGCAAAGTAGATGAAGGCATATTCTTCGGTTATTCGATGAAGAGAAAAGCGTATCGATGTTTCAACAAAAGATTGAATAAGATTGTTGAAAGTGCAAGTATAAAAGTTGATGAGAATACTTCAAAGGAGTCAGAGATGGTAGCAAGATATGACTTAGATGAATCTACACAAATGGAAAGGAAAGAAGAAACTAGGAATGAAGAAAAGAATGATCAAGATGCTTCAACATCTGCATCCAAGACTCCAAGGTATGCCAAGAAGAATCATTCAGAAGAACAAATCATTGAAGATAAGAGAAACGATGTTATCACAAGGAGGAAAGAAGCACGAGAACATGTCTTGCTATGTTCACTATCTAAGACTGAGCCAAAGACAGTAGAAGAACCTTGTAGTGATCAAATCTGGATGAAGGCAATAAAAGAAGAACTAGATCAAATTGAGATAAACTAGACATGGGAACTAATCAACAGTCTGGAAGACAAGAATGTGGTTGGTACTAAATGGGTATTCCGGAACAAGCTAGATGAAGATGGAAAGGTTGTAAGGAATAAGGCAAGTTCGGTTTGTATAGGGTACACTCAGATTGAAGGAATTGACTTTGATGAGACTTATGCCTCAATTTCAAGAATGGAGGCAATCTAGATGTTCCTGGCATTTGTAGCATTCAAGAACTTCAAAGTTTATCAGATGGATGTGAAATCAACATTTCTGAATGGAGAATTGAAAGAAGAGGTTTGTATTGAACAACCAGAAGGATTAAAGTTGAAGGATGATCCAAACATTGTTTGCAGATTGAAAAAGGATTTGTATGGACTGAAACAAGCTCCTAGAGCTTGGTATGGAAGGTGAGACAAGTATCTAACTGATCAAGGATTTTAAAAGGGTTCAACGGACAACAACTTGTACTTCAAGACAACTTCAGGTAAAATTCTAATTATGGTAGTAAATGTGATGATATAATATTTGGAGGAAATAAAGACATGTGCAGAAGATTTGTTGTTGAGATTTGGTAGTGTCATGGTGAAGTGTCATTACACGAAAAAGAAAAATTGTGTCGGTAGGACCTCGCACCTATCACACCAACAATAGGTCATTTGTGTTAGACAGTTCAAATAACCAAAAGACAACTGAGAGGGGGGGGGGGGGGTGAATCAATTGTCACAGATTACCAGAACCATTAGCAATTTAAACTTTACTACTAGAACCCAAAATATTAATACCAAAATAGAAATTAAACCAATTAAGCATAAATAGTAATCATGGAATAAAAGCCATCCACATAACACTAAGATTATACGTGGAAAACCCGATAAAGGGAAAAACCACGGTGGGAAGCCTACCCACAATCAGATAATACTTATGCAGTAAGTATGTGAATTACAATTGAGGGGCCTGCACTTGCAGGAAGGCCAACAACCTAGAGCGCACCGCTCATCACAAAAGGAGCCTCACTAACTACATATAAATCCAAACTACAATCTGAAGAAGTGTTGAACTGGAAAAGATAGCATCTCCTATGCCTGAGTACAGTTTTGATTAAGCTCAATACCGGAGGAATAAATACTCTTACATATACCCAATTCAATCTCCAATGATCGACCAACTCCTCTTCCTGAATGATATTACATTATTCACACATTACATTCCTTGACCATGACCTCTAATAATAACCATGATGATATACAATGAGGTCTTACATCTATATATACAAACCCTCAACCACACACAATCAGGTCAGCCACCAGACAACAAACCAATTACATAATTACAAACCATGCTAGTCTAAGACCAAACAAATAATATCAACACATAAGACATCTTGGAAATACATCAATAGGTCCTATCCACACGATACATTAAAGCCGGTCCATAACCTAGATCAACCGAGAACCAATATAGGTCCACATGCTACAACAATGATCTCCATCCATCGAGTCTTAAACATGATCACCAACAAGAGCCTGAAACTCCACCAAAAGCTGCACCAACACCATTTATGCAATTCATAAAAGATCTCCACCAAATGCTCTCCTGGTGAAACCCTCGCTGGAACCAGAAACTAAGATTCTAAGCAAGCAGGATAGCATCTGATCACGAGACCAAAACCAACTAACCAAATATGAGTAAGAGTATCATGAACAAGCTAATTCCATCTCCAAACTATACTGGATCATGTTGAATCTAAGTTAACCAGAAACCACTCAACCTACCGGGACCAGAAGGGTGTCGATAAAGCATCCAAACAGCTAGTGTTGCCATGAATGACAAAACATCAATGCAACACATAATCAATTCCACCAAATGGCCAACAATCTCCCCCTTTGGCATTGATGGCAACACTAGATGTGAAAAACACCAAAGTACCAAGAAATGCCAAACAGGTCTCCCCCAATGGAAGACAACCAACAATCTCCCACATACACCTCTTAATATCAACATCTCTCCCCTTGTGAATAATATCTTTGTAAAGTTGTTAATTTCTTTTTCTTTTTCACATCAATATCACTCCCCCTTTGACATCAATGCCAAAAATCTGATAGAAATATCAAAGCAAAAACATAAACCACAGAATCATAAGGTTGACTACTCCCCCTGAGTAGTAGCATCCCACATCAGTGCCAGAATAAATAGTATCTCTCATAATTCATGTCAGACTAATGCCAAACCGTATCAATCAAGTCTCTACCGAAGGGGTAGAAACTCCCAATCCATCTCTCAGATACTCAAATGATTCCTTAGGCAAAAGTTTAGTGAAAATATCTGCAATCTATTCTTTAGTGTTTACATAAACTAGTCTAATTTCATTTGCTTCCACCTTCTCCTTCAAAAAGTTATACTTTATAGATGTGTGCTTTGTTTTAGAATGAAATACCAGATTCTTTTATATATCAATAGCAGCAGAGTTATCATAGTGAATAACTACCAGTGCATCACAATCCACTTTTATATCCTTCAACATTTGCTTCATCCATAAAACTTGTGTACATTTAGTAGTAGCAACAACATACTCAACTTCAGTAGTAGATAAAGAAGTACATGACTGCTTCTTGCTAATCCATGAAACCAACTTCTTTCCAAGAAAGAAAGTTCCACCGAAAGCGCTTTTCTGATCATCAAAATCTCTAGCCCAATCAGCATCTATATATGCACATAAAGTGAAGTTATCATCTTTAGGGTACCACAAGCCATATTCTGATGTACCTTGCAAGTATCTAAAAACTTTTTCACCGCCATCTCATAATGTTCTCTAGGATTTACCGATGCAGAAACATCTTTTCTTGTCAATTTCTCACTTGTAACCATAGGAGTACTTACCGGTTTAGAATCTCCCATACCAAATTTCTTCAACAATTCCTTAGCATATTTAGTTTGACAGATGAAAATACCTTTGTCAATCTGAGTAATCTACAAACCTAAGAAAAATTTCATCTCAACAATCATAGACATCTCAAATTATTTCTCCATATTCTTAGAAAATTCTATGCATAACTTATCTTCACCTCTAAAAATAATGTCATCAACAAATACTTCAATAATCAGTATATCATCATCAGTGATCTTATAATATAAATTGTTGTCAGCATTTCTCTTAGTAAAACCAAGCTTCAAAAGATATTTATCCAACCTTGCATACCAAGCTCTAGGTGCTTGTTTCAATCCATATAAATTTTTTCTTTAACCTGCAAACCATATTTATATCATTTGAAAACCATCAGTTTTCTTAATGTAAACTTCCTCATCAAGATCCTCATTCAAAAATGCACATTTAACATCCATCTGATAAACCTTGTAGTATTTATAAGCAACATAGGCAAGAAATAATCTTACAACTTCAATCCTAGCTACAGGTGCAAAAGTCTTTCCATAATCAATTCCTTCCTTCTAAGAATATCCTTTACAAACCAATCTAGCCTTATTCCTTATAACTTGCCCATCCTCATTCAATTTATTCCTAAAAACCCATTTAGTTCCAATAACATTTTTATTTTTAGGTCGGGGAACCAAGGTCCATGTGTTATTTTTCTCAATCTGGCCTAATTCTTCTTCCATAGCTTTCAACCAATATTCATCTTTAAATGCCTCAATTACTGATACCGATTCAACTTGTGAAATTAAACATACCTCATTAGTTGCCAATCTTCTTCTTGTCATCACTCCATTGCTCTTATCCCCAATAATTTGATCTTCTCAATGATTCAATCTCACATACCTAGGAGTCTTTGGACTTTCTGTTCCTCTTCCCTGTTGTTCAGTTACTGTAGAATTCTCTGATACTGCTGGAGTAACTGGTTCAACTTTCTGTTCTAGTAAAGGTGCTACCGGTTCAGATATAATCATTTTCACTGCCAGTTTCTTCTCAGAAACTCTGATTTGACTTTTATTCATCTCATCTACTTTGACATTAACACTCTCCACAATTCTCTGCAATCTCTTGTTATAACATCTATATGCTTTTCTTTCATTACAATAACCAAGAAATATGTCTTCATCACATCTAGGATCAAATTTTCCAATAATATCATCTCTCCTGATATAACATTTACTACCAAAAATTTTGAAATACTTAACTGTAGGTGTATTGCCAAACCATAATTCATAAGGTGTCTTATCAGTTTCTCTTTTGATATGTACTCTGTTGAATGTATAAACCGTTGTACTCATTGCTTCTCTCTAGTAGATATGAGGTAGACTAGCTTCCATCATCATTGTTCTAGCAACATCCAAGATAGTTATGTTCTTCCTTTCCAAAAGTCTATTTTGCTGAGGTGGTCGGGGAGCAGAAAATTGTCTTCTTATTCCATGCTTGTCAAAAAAGTTATTAAATTCATCAGATGTGAATTCTCCACCATGATCTGATCTTAAACATTTAATCTCCAATCCTATCTCAGTTTCCACTTTAGCTTTAAATATTTTAAACTTTTCAAATGCTTCAGATTTTTCTTTCAGAAAAATAACCCACATCATTCTAGAATAATCATCAATGATTAGCATGAAATATCTATCACCTTGAAAACTTTTAATTGTAGTAGGGCCACACAAATCAGTATGAATAAGATCAAGAACATCATTTGATTTATCTTGTATGCTCCTAAAAGAGGTTCTGACCTGTTTACCCATTTGACATTCTTTACATACTGGATTATAGGGCTTTATAATCTTAGGTATATCCTTAACTGCCTTAGTTGAACTGATCTTCACAATGCAATCAAAATTCACAAGAGATAACGTTTTATGCCATAGCCAACTCTCATCAATCTGTGTAATCAAACATGTCTTCTCACTAGAGTTCAAATGAAATATATTACCTTTTGTCTATGTATCGGTTGCAATCTCTAAGCCCGATCTGTTAATGATTTTGCATTTTCCATCCTTGAACTGTAATTGAAATCCCTTATCTACCAATTGTCCTACACTTAAAAGATTATTCCTCAAACCTTCAACATAATAAACATTGTCAGTATTGTTCTTACCATCCAGTAATATAGTTCATTTTCCTTTGATCATACATGCCTTGTCATCTCCAAATCTAACTAGACCACCATCAAATTCTTGCAAAGACAAAAACTTCCCTTTATCTCCAGCCATATGATGTGAACAACCACTTTCAATTACCCATTCATCCTTGTCTTCAATTTTAGCAGCAAGTGCCTTCTCTTCAGGTACATTCTCTTCCAGTGTCAGATCATCTTCCTTGATAGCCAGGAACACCCATTCCTTCCCATTGTCAGATCCACTAGCAGAGTCTTCTGTCGATTCATCATCAAAATTAGTAATGTCTTCCTTATCTGCTATGTAGCATGATTTGTCTCTATTTTTCTTGTATTTATACTTGTTCTGATATTCAGGGTTAGGCTTAAATTATCTTCTAACTCTTTCTTCAAATCTTGAATTTCTTTTAGGACATCTAGATGCAAAATCACCAATCTAATTACATGCAAAATATTTAAAAGGTTTTTTTCTTCATACTTACTTCCTACCGGTCCCTTGCATACTCTTCTAGCAAATACTGCTTCAAGTTGCTCAAACTCATCATCTTCTCTCTTCATATCTTTCAATTCCTTAGCATACAAAGCTTTCCAATCTTGCTTACTGGTTGTAGATGTAGATGCATGAAAAGCAAGTTCAATCTTCACAGCTCCAGAAGGTCCAAATTCTTCAAGCTCAAAAGAAGATAATTTCCCAACCAAAGTATCTCTGTTGACAGACATATTGGCCATTGTTCTCAACTCATTAATAGAAGTAGCCTTCATTTTGTAAGTCGGTGGTAGGGCTCTCAAGACTTTAGAAACAATGTCATCTTTGCTCAGAGTTCCAGCACAACATTGAATTCCTATAACAATCTCATTTACCCTTTCCATGAATGTAGTAATCCTTTCATCTTATTCGATCTTTAGGTTTTCATATCTCAACCAGTAACCATCAAGTTTAGCAATCTTCACTATAGGGTCACCTTCATTAAGAGTCTCCAACTTATCCCATATAGCCTTTCTAGATGATTTGTTGGTTAATCCCATTATTTTTTTATCAGAAAGTGCACACAAGAGGGCTTCTCTTTCTCTACGATCATTCTCAAACTCCTTGTCCAGGCTTGCCGGAGGAGGATTGTCAGATCCAGGATTATAGGGTGTGACACCATTCTGTGTGATCTCCCAAATCTCCTTGCCAAGACATCTCAAATGATTTTCCATCCGAATCTTCCATACTATGTAATTAGTTCCATCAAGCCTCAGAATATCCCTTCGAAAGATAGCTCCAAAAGAACTAGATGAACTTGAGCTGTTAGTCGCCATAGGATCTTCCTCAAGTGGTTAAGCTTTCTACAGAGAGGACCAAAACTCTAATACCAATTGTTAAACAGTTCAAATAACCGAAAGACAACTGAGATGGGGGGGTGAATCAGTTGTCACAGATTACCGAAACCATTAGTATTTTAAACTTTAATACCGAAACCCAAAATATTAATACTAGAATAGCAGTTTGAACCAATTAAGCATAAACAGTAATCACCGAATAAAAGCCATCGACATAACACCAAGATTTGTAAGTGGAAAACCTGGTAGAGGGAAAAACCAGGGTGGGAAGCCAACCCATAGTCATATTATACTTCTGTAGTAAGTATGCGAATTACAATTGAGGGGCCCGCACTTGTCGGAAGGCAAACAGCCTAGAGCGCACTGCTCATCACAAAAGGAGCCTCACTGACTACATGGAAATCCAGACTACAATACGGAGAAGTGTTGAACTGCAAAAGATAGCATCTCCTATGCCTGAGTTCAGTTTTGGTTAAGCTCAATACCGAAAGGCTAAATCCTCTTACATATACCCAATTCAATCTCCAATGATTGACCAACTCCTCTTCCTGAATGATATTACATTATTCGCACATTACATTCCTTGACCATGACCTCTAATAATAACCATGATGATCTACAATGAGATCTTACATCTATATATATAAACCCTCAACCATACACAATTAGGTCGGCCACCAGACAATAAACCAATTACATAATTACAAACCATGTCAGCCTAAGACCAAACAATTAATATCAACACATAAGACATCACGGAAATACATCAATAGGTCCTATCCACATGTTACATTAAAGTCGGTCCATAACCTAGATCAACCGGGACACAATATAAGTCCACACGCTACAACAGTGATCTCCATCCGCTAAGTTTCGAACATGATCACCAACAACATCCTGAAACTCCACCAGAAGCTATACCAACACCACTTATGCAATTCATCAAAGATCTCCACCAAATGCTCTGCCAGTGAAACCCTCATCGAAACTAGAAACTAAGCTTCTAAGCAAGCAGGATAGCATCCGATCACCAGACCAAAACCAACTGACCAAATATGAGTAAGAGTATCATGAACGGGCCAATTCCATCACCAAACTATACCGGATCATGCCGGATCCAAGTTAACTAGAAACCACTCAACCTACCGGGACTAGAAGGGTTCCGATAAAGCATCCAAATAGCTAGTGTTGGCATCAATGAAAAAACATCAAGGCAACACATAATCAATTCCACCAAATGGCCAACAGTTTTGATGTAGCACAAAGGGGCCAGCAAGAGGCATTTCATGACATGTCGAAAGGAAAAGTCACAATGAAAAGATAGATGAGACCATTACACCAAAATGGTTTCAGTGTAACCTAAAAGGGGCAGCCAAAGACAAGGAAAGTCTTTCCGAAAGGGAATCTGTCGCCATTCCACCACATGCCCCCACACACAGATCACAACCAACTTGCACTCGCCCTATGGCATAACCAAGCATGAAGGAGAAGGGGCCCATACAAACAAGTCATAGCCCAAGAAAATCATTAAAATCCCACCAACTGGCATGGTCAGCCACATAGAAGAAGAGGCCCCACTTGAATTCACCAAGACCAACAAGGAGATGCCACCTGGAAGACTTGGCCAAGGCCTCACCAACAAGAGATCTAATTTGGTGTAGCATATAAAGGTCACAAAGAGAAGAAATGAATCTTACCAAAAGACCCCCTCACACCAAAAACAAACCTTGTCACCAAGACGATACATCAGTCACACCAAAAGGTGAGATGTTGCTAAGACAAAGATGTCGTCTTCCTGAAAACTGTCATACACTTGAATTTTCAATCCGTAAATTCCCTAAACTAGAAATGATAGATCCAATACACTATATGACCAATTTAGAACATGATGCCAAACCTGAAACACATGAATTTGACTAATTTCACCATCCATTTTTGCATCTCAACTCTTCTGCAACCTGCAACTAGATGACCTAGTCGACATCAATGACAATATTTGCGAACAATCTCCCCCTTTGGCATTGATGTCAACAGTCCTGACTTCTTTTCCCCCTTTGACAACAATGAAAAAGGGATCTACACAACTTGTATGACACAGACTTCATCTCCAAGAGATCTCCCCCTATATCATTTATGGCCTACAACACATCTGCAATGACAATAATCTATAACTCTGCTGCGAAAAACATAATTGCATTAATTTCTCTACTGGAAACACACATCTGTAAAGCATCTATAGTCAATCCACTAGATGGACCATTATTACAATATATTCCCTGAGAAGCCACCATATTGATATCTATTGAGAGAGCCATTATTATAGTATAAAAAGTAGTGCAAATACTACTTATTAAAATTTCATATCTCCCCTTGAGAACAAGCATGAGGTTCAAGGATAAAAAGTGTAAGACAGTATGCTCCCCCTGAACCAAAGATTTCAGACACTGACTAATTTCTGCATGAAGGAGGGACAACTCCCAATTTCCATTTGAGATATTCAAATGTATCTTTAGGTAGGGGTTTAGTAAAAAAATCTGCTACTTGCTCCCCCGTGCTGACATATTCCATTTTTTCTTCTTTTTCTGCTAACTTTTCCTTGAGAAAATGATACTTGATTGCTATGTGCTTTGTCCTAGAATACATGATAGAATTATTAGAGACGTTTATGGCACTTGAGTTGTCACACATTATTGAAATGGGGTCTGAAAATTCTACCCCAATTTCCCTAAGTGTCTGCTTCATCCATAGGACTTGAGAACAACATGTGGTAGTTGCAATGTACTCAGCTTCAACAATTGATAATGAAATGGATTCTTTCTTCTTGATGTACCATGATACTAATCTGTCTCCAAGGAAGAAAGCTCTACCAGTAGTGCTCTTTATGTCATCTACACAACCAGCCCAATTCGCATCAATATAGGCTTATAAAGTGGAATCTCCTTTCTTTGGGTACTGTAAGCCATAATTAAGTGTTTCCTATAGATACTTGAATATTCTTCTTACTGCATTGACATGTGATTTCTTAAGAGTTGCATGAAATCTAGCAACCATGCATACTTCTTGAACTATGTCTAGTCTTGAGGCAATTAGGTACAAAAGGATTCCAATCATGGATCTATATAAGGTCTGGTCCATATTAGGTGACTCATCATCTTTACTTAATTTGCATCATGACACCATGGGGGTACTAACAGGCTTGTTTTTTATCATATTTTAAATTTCTTTAACATATCCTTAGCATACTTTGCTTGGGAAATGAATATACCTTTTTCTAGCTGTGATATTTGCATGCCAATAAAGTATGATTACTCTCCAAATATAGACATCTCAAACTTAGACTGCATTTGATCAACAAACTCCTTGCTTAGAGAATCCATGTTACCTCCAAAGATGATGTCATCTACATATACCACAACTATGATCACGTGGTTACCATCCGCCTTAATGTATAAATTACTATCTATATTCCACTTTTTGAATCCTTGCCGATCGAGATATTTGTCTAACCTGGAATACCATGCTTTTGGTGCTTGTTTCAACCCATATAAGGCTTTCTTCAATCCGCACACAAAGTTCTCATCTTCATGCAACAAAAACCCCTCTGGTTGCTATATGTATACTTCTTCTTCAAGGTTTCCATTGAGAAATGTAGATTTAACATCCATTTGGTATACTTTATATCCTTTATAAGTTGAAAATGCTAGAAACATTATGATTGCTTCAAATCTTGCAATTGGTGCAAATGTCTCTTCAAATTCTATCCCTTCACCTTGAGCATATCTCTTGCATACTAATCTGGCTTTGTTTCTTATCACTTTGCCTTCTTCATTCATCTTGTTCCTATTGACCCATTTGGTCCCAATGACATTCTTATCAACTGGTCTAGGAACTAATTCCCAAGTCTTGTTCTTCTCAATCTGTTGCAAATCTTCCTCCATGACTTTAATCCATTTTTCACTCTTGATAGCCTCATTGTAATTTCTAGGGTCTATTTCAGTCATGAGACAAAAGTTTACTTGCTCATTGTTTCTTGCATGTATTCTTCTAGTTTGTACACCCTCATTCTTATTGCCAATGATTTGATCTTTAGGATGGTTCTTTTGTACATACCTATTAGGAGCCTTATCGACAACCTCTTCTTCAGTTTCAAACTGATCTTCCTCTTCAACATATGATTCTTCAATCTGATTTACTGTGTTTTATTTACTTTTATGTGGGTCTTCAACCACTCTTACATTTATACTCTCAACCGTTTTCTTTATCCTTTTGTCGAAGCACTTGTAGGCCTTGCTATGTGTTGAGTACCCCAAGAAGATCCCTTCATAACATCTTGACTCAAAACTTCCAAGTCCATCTTCATCTCTCTGATGAAACATTGACTACCAAACACTTTGAAGTATTTAACTAAAGGATTTTTGTCATACCATGGCTCATATGGAGTCATCTTGTTGTTTACTCCTAGTTGCACCTTGTTAAGTGTGTATACAATTGTGTGGACTGCTTCCTTCCAAAAAACATCAAGTAGGTTAGATTCATTCAACATAGTTCTTGCCATCTCCTTGAGAGTTTTATTCTTCCTTTCCACAACTCCATTTTGTTGTGGTGTTCTAGGGGCTGAATATTGTCTTTTAATTCCATATATTTTACAATAGTCCTCAAACTCATTTGATCTGAATTATCCTCCATGGTCTGATATAAGGCATTTCAACTTGTAACCACTCTCTCTTTCAAAAAAATTTCTAAAGATTTTAAATATTTCAAAGGCTCGTGACTTGTCTTGAAGGAAGGTAACCCATGTCATTCTTGAGAAATCATCAATGAACAACATAAAATATTTCTCACCATTGAGAGCTCTTGTTTTAGTTGGACCACACAAATCATTATGAACAAGTTCTAATGGTCTTGTGGTAGAGTACTCTTTTGTCTTGAGGCTGACCTTATTTCGCTTACCTCTTTGGTACTCATCACATATGGTATTTGTTGTTGGTATTTTGGTATGGTTTTGTCATTGATGTCAACACCTACTAAAACATTAGCACTTTGGAGATCCAGCAACATTCACCGACAAGCAACTATTGCACAGTTACTAGTATATGGTTCACCGGCAGGATATAATGATCACCGACACTCAGAATTATGTGGAAGACACTTGGTAATGTCAAAGACATCATTTGGACATCTTGTCCCCGAGTTTTGTTCATTGGTATATTCATATTTGCATATTTACTTTTACCGCCAAATAGGTCCAGGGTTACCTATGGTTACATCGGTAGGTTTATCTTTTCCAGATCAGCATGGCACTCTATGGAAATGATTAATTATTGTTGTAAATGCATTAAGCCGACATGTTCAATTAGTTATTGCATCAGACATTATATTGTTTGTAAAATGTTTTTATTGTAATATCTTGTAGAGTTGACCTACTAAAATTGGTCTTAGGTTATGGTATAAATGTAAGATCTTATTTGTAAGATCGAATGGGAAATGCGAAAAAAGATTTATGTGAAGGTATATGCGAGATTAAGCAGAGCTATACACGAAGACATCATTTGAAGGTGAAGCTAGGCTTTTGTGAAATCATATCAGCATTACACCGGTACTGAATCCAGCATATGAAGATGCTATTTTGTGCAATACATTCTTAATGGATTTAACCATCCAACTATAGTCAGTGTGACTCCCATTTTGTGATTGAGCAGTGAGCTCTAGGCTATTGGCTTTTTTGCATGTGCAAACCCCATTTATGTACACTTACTATCTGCAGTAGTATCATCTGATTGTGGGTAAGGTTTCCCACCGTGGTTTTTCCCCTTACAAGGTTTCCACGTACAAATATTGGTGTCATGTGTTGTGGATGACTTTGTGTTTATGTTTCATGCATTAATCTTTACCGGTATAACTATTAACTGTTAACACTGTCTACTGGCATACTTAATTGGTTTACCGATATGAAGCATTAATTTGGTTAAGTTGTTTTTGGTTTGAAATTAGTTGACAACTGATTCACCCCCACTGCACCCCCCCCCCCCGCTCTCAGTTGTCTCCAGGACCTAACAATTGGTATCAGAGCTTAGTCCTCTTTTGCAGAAGTTTAACAACTTGAGGAGATCCAATGTCTACTAATTATTTCAGGAAGGACAGTCCGAAACTTGATGGAACCAACTATAGCATATGGAAGATCAAAATGGAGACACATCTGAATTGCATTGGTAAAGATGTCTGGGAAGTTACAAAGAAAGGTTATACTATTGCTGTACCTG
Organism: Cryptomeria japonica; assembly: GCF_030272615.1. NCBI lineage: Eukaryota > Viridiplantae > Streptophyta > Pinopsida > Cupressales > Cupressaceae > Cryptomeria > Cryptomeria japonica. The sequence goes on along the minus strand of NC_081407.1, from coordinate 56,494,991 downwards.
GTCAGCCCAGTCCAACTACCTTGGCTAAAGATGAGGAAAACGATTGCAAAGCAAGAGAAGCACTTTTGAGCGCATTATCAGATCAACAAATCATGGGATTATCAGATAGGTCTACTGATAAAGTTATTTAGGATCATTTGGAAACACTAAATGAAGGAGATTCCACAGTCAAAATTGCAAAACTTGAAAGTTTTTGGGTCAGGTATGAACATTTGAAAATGGAAGAAGATGAAAGGATTTATGCATTTATGGAAAGAGTAAATGAAATTGTTTTGGGTATTAAATGTTGTGGAGGAACCTTAAGTGAGGATGAAATTGTTTCAAAAATCTTAAGAGGATTGCCACCAGCATATAAAATGAAGGTTACTGCTATAAATGAGTTAAGAACAATGCCTAATACATCAGTAACTAGGGATACATTGATTGGGAAACTTTCAGCTTTTGAAATTGAAGAATTTGGTCTTGTTGCTACTATAAAGATAGATTTATCCTTTAAACCATCATTTGCTCCATCATTTGATAAATCTGATTGGAAAGCCTTTTATGCAAGAGAACTTGAAGAAAGTAGGAAAGAAAATGAAGAACTTGAAGAACTTGAAGCACTATTTGCAAGGAAAATGCCTAAAGGTCCAATTCGAAGTAAGTATGAAGGTAAAGCACCCTTTAAATGTTTTAACTACAATAAGATTGGTCATATGGCTTCGAGATGCCCTGATAGACATACTAGACTAAGAGAAGAAGCTAGAAGGACATACAAGCCTAATCCTGAATATCAGAGATACAGATTCAAGAATAACAAAGACAAATCTTGTTACATTGTTGATGAAGGTGTGACCGATGATTCTGATGAGGATCCATCAGACAATGGATGGGTTTTTGTTGCTATAACAGAAGATCAACCGACACCTACTGTTCAACCGGTAGAACAAGCCCTAGCAGCTAAAGTTGAAGTAAAGGATGAATGGATCATTGACTCAGGATGCTCACATCATATGACAGAAGATAAAGATAAATTCTTGAACTTTCAAGAATACAATGGAGGTTTAGTAAGATTTGGAGATGACAAAGCCTGTTCAATCAAAGGTAAGGGTACAATATCTCTTAATGGTAACCATAACACTGACAATGTCTACTATGTTGAAGGATTGAAGCATAGTCTTTTAAGTGTTGGTCAATTAGTTGAGAAAGGATTTCAGTTACAATTTAAAAATGGAAAATGCAAAATCATGAATAGAACTGGTTTGGAAATTGCAACCAGTAATCAGACTAGAGGTAATATCTTTCATTTAAATAACAGTGAAAAGACATGCTTGATTGCACATATAGATGAAAGTTGGTTATGGCATAAGAGACTCTGTCATGTAAACTTTGATTGCATGGTAAAGATCAGTACTACTAAGGCAGTTAGAGATCTACCTAAAATTATCAAACCTCATAACACAATATGCAAGGAATGTCAATTTGGAAAACAAGTTAGAGCTAGTTTCAAAAGTATTCCGGAAAAATCCAATAATGCTCTTGATTTGATTCACATTGATTTATGTGGTCCAGCTAGAACTAAAAGCTTACAAGGTGATAGATATTTCATGCTAATCATTGATGACTATTCTAGAATGTGTTGCGCTACTTTTCTAAGAGAAAAATCAGAAGCACTTGGAAAGTTCAAACTGTTCAAAGCAATGGTTGAAAATGAAACCAGTAAGAAAATCAAATGTTTAAGATCAGGTAAAGGAGGTGAATTCACATCTAAGGACTTTAATACATTCTGTGAAGTGAATGGAATCAGAAGACAACTATCATCACGTCAGACACCACAGCAGAATGGAGTTGTTGAAAGGAAAAACAGAACTATCTTGGATGCAGCAAGAAGTATGTTATCAGAAGAAAATTTACCACATGTGTATTGGAGAGAAGCAGTCAGCACAACAGTCTATACATTCAACAAAATTCACATCAAAGGTGAAACTGGTAAGACCCCTCATGAACTATGGTTTGGTAATACTCCTACTCTTAAATATTTCTGAATTTTTGGAAGTAAATGTTAGATTAGAAGAGATAAGTATATTGACAAATTTGATCCTAGAAGTGATGAAGGAATATTTCTTGGTTATTCATCTAAGAGCAAGGCATATAGATGTTTTAGCAAGAGATTGCAGAAAATTGTTGAAAGTACAAATGTAATGATTGATGAACAATTCAGAGGAACTTCAAGGTATATAGACTTTGAACCGGCAACAAAAATTGTGACAAATGAACCTACACCAAATCCACTAGTACAAAATGAAGATCTAGTTACCCCAGTATCATCTAAGGATTCCACAATAATTGAAGAACAATAGCAAACAAAGACACCCCGGTATGTAAGATTGAATCAATCTGAAGATTAGATAATTGGAAAAAAATTTAAAGGAGTTATGACAAGAGGAAGATTGGCAAATAAAGAGGTGTGTCTTATTTCTCAAATAGAAACATCATTTGTTAATGAGGCATGTGAAGATAAATTTTGGATTAAAGCTATGGAAGAATAATTAGAACAAATTGAGAAAAATAACACTTGGACATTAGTTCCCCGGCCTAAAGATAAAAATGTAATTGGAACCAAATGGATATTCAAAAACAAACTTAATGAAGATGGTAAGGTTGTCAGAAATAAAGAAAGACTAGTATGTAAGGGATATTCTCAGAAAGGAGGAGTTGATTACAATGAAACCTTTGCACCGGTAGCTAGAATTGAGGTAGTCAAATTATTCTTGGCTTTTACAGCACACAAGAACTACAAAGTTTATCAAATGGATATTAAATGTGCATTTTTGAATGAAGATCTTCAAGAGGAAGTATACATTGAACAACCTGATGGATTTTCTTTGACAGATGACAATGATATGGTTTGCAGGTTAAGGAAAGCTCTGTATGGACTGAAATAAGCCCCAAGAGCTTGGTATGCAAGATTGGATAAGTATCTTTTAAAGATTGGTTTTACTAAAGGAAATGCAGATAACTAATGATGACATCTTGTTTATAGAGGTATTTGTTGATGATATAATCTTTGGAGGAGAAGATGGTTTATGTAAGGAATTTTCTACTAAAATGCAGCAAGAATTTGAAATGTCTATGATTGGAGAAATAAAATTCTTTTTCGGATTGCAGATTTCACAAACTGACAAAGGTATATTCTTGAGTCAATCCAAATACTTAAAAGAGCTACTAAAGAAATTTGGCATGGAGAACTCTAAACCGGTAAGCACACCTATGACTACAAATGACAAATTATCTCAAAGGGATGAATCTACACCTATTAATCCAACTAGATACAAATCTATGATAGGAGGTTTACTATATTTAACACAAACTAGGCCCGATATTATGAATGTAGTATGTATTGTTTCTAGATTTCAAAGTAATCCTAGAGAAAATCATGAATCAGCAATAAAAAGGATTTTCCAATACTTACAAGACACTATAAATCTTGGATTATGGTATCCTAGAGATGAAAACTTTGAATTATGTGCATACACAGATGTAAATTGGGTAGGAGATGTAGATGATAGAAAAAGCACCACCGGCAGAGCATTTTTTCTTGGAAAGAAATTAGTTTCTTGGTTGAGTAAGAAACAGAGTTGTACATCTTTATCAATAGCAGAATCAGAATATGTTGCAGCAGCAACTAACTGTACATAGGTACTATGGCTCAAGCAAATGTTGAAAGACATAAAGGTAAAATGCAAGGAACCTATTACCATATATAGTGATAACACTGCAGCAATTGACATATCTAAGAATCCAGTACTACATTCTAAAATAAAACATGTTTCTATCAAATTGAATTTTCTAAGGGAAAAAGTTGAAGAAAAGGAGATAAAACTACTTTATGTGAATACTAAAGAAGAGCTTGTAGATATTTTCACAAAACCTCTATCTAAGGAGACTTTTGAATATCTCAGAGTCCAGCTTGGAGTCATACCACCACTGGTAGAGACTTAGATAGTTGATGATTGTCATCAATCGGCAGAATTAAAAGACAAAACTTTTACTCCTATCTTTGATGAGGAAGCTACTTCTCAAGGGGAGTAGTTGGTATTTTGTATATGAACTTGGTATTACTGTAACTTTGGCATTTGATGTCAAAGGGGGAGAGAGATATATGGAAAAACACATTATCTTTTGGAAAATATTGGTATGGAAACTTTGGATAATGCATGTTGCTCCCAGGGGGAGAGATTGTTATTTGTGAGAGACAATTACTCTTTGTATTCTGGTTATGATCTTTTTAGAGATTGTTGGTTATTGGTATTTGGCATTTCTGTTTTGGCACTTTGATGGTTTTTCCATCTTGTGTTGCCATCAATGCCAAAGGGGGAGATTGTTAGTATTTTGGTATGGTTTTGTCATTGATGTCAACACCTACTAAAACACTAGCACTTTGGAGATCTAGTAGCATTCACCAGCAAGCAAGTAACTATTGCATAGTTATTGGTATATGGTTCACTGGTAGGATATAATGATCACCAGCACTCGGAATTATGTGGAAGATACTTGGTAATGTCGAAGACATCGTTTGGACATCTTGTCCTGGAGTTTTGTTCATTGGTATATTCATCTTTGCATATTTGCTTTTACCGGCAAATAGGTCCAGGGTTACCTAGGGTTACACCTGCAAGTTTATCTTTTCTAGATCAGCATGGCATGCTATGAAAATGATTAATTATTGTTGTAAATTCATTAAGCCGACATGTTCAATCAGTTATTGCATCGAACATTATATTGTTTGTAAAATATTTTTATTGTAATTTCTTGTAGAGCCGACCTACTAAAATTGGTCTTAGGTTATGGTATAAATGTAAGATCTTATTTGTAAGATAGAATGGGAAATGCAAAAAAAATTTGTGTGAAGGTATATGCAAGATTAAATAGAGCTATACACAAAGACATCATTTGAAGGTGAAGCTAGGTTTTTGTGAAAGCATATCAGCATTACACCGGTACTGAATCTAGCATATGAAGATGTTATTTTGTGCAATACATTCTTAATGGATTTAACCATCCAACTGTAGTCAGTGTGACTCCCATTTTGTGATTGAGCAGTGAGCTCTAGGCTATTGGCCTTTCTGCATGTGCAAACCCCATTTATGTACACTTACTATCTACAGTAGTATCATCTGATTGTAGGTAAGGTTTCCCACCGTGGTTTTTCCCCTTACAGGGTTTCCACGTACAAATATTGGTGTCATGTGTTGTGGATGACTTTGTGTTTATGTTTCATGCATTAATCTTTACTGATATAGCTATTAATTGTTAACACTATCTACCAGCATACTTAACTGGTTTACCGGTATGAAGCATTAAGTTGGTTAATTTGTTTTTGGTTTGAAATTAGTTGACAACTGATTCATCCTCCCCCCCTCTCAGTTGTCTCTGGGACCTAACATTTGCTGACTTGATAATCTAAGGAATGTGCCTCACATATCCTTTCTTGCTCACCTTAACCAAGTTGTCAAAATTTATATGGCCTAGCCTTCTATGCCACAACCAACTCTCATCAACTTGTTCCATCATGGACTATGATTCAAAACATTCTTTCAAGTTGTATACATTTCCATCTATCCTTTTTCCCATGTAACTAATTTTTTATTGCTCTCTTTTCTTATTTCGAGTCCTTTGGAGTCAAAGGTGAATTCGTATCCTTTGTCACACATTTGATTCACACTAAGTAAGTTATGTTTTAGTCCTTCCACATAGTACACATTATGTGCCTTTAGTTTTCCATCTATGTTCAATGTTCCTTTTCCTTTGGTCTTGATAGATGAATTATCTCCAAATCTGACTGAACCACCATTCCAATCCTCAAACATAGTAAACTGATTCTTATCCCCTGTCATATGATTGGAACAACCATTGTCAACTACCCATGGGTTCTTTCTTTCATCATGACGGGAAGTTTCAACAATCAGACTTGATTCCTTTATATCATTCTTGTCTTTCTCTTTTTCAACCCAAACTTGCTTGGTCTCCTTTTTCTTTTTTTCTACAATATTCCGATTTGATGTAACTTTTGGTTTTGCTGCAGGAGTTTTCTTATGTTTACCAATCCTTAACTTGCAGTATTTTCCAATGTGACCAAAATTATGATAGGGATAGCACCTTGCATTCTTGTTAAAAGATGATATAGGGAGACTACTATATGACTGAAATCCAATCCTTCTACATTCATGACTTTTGAGACCAACACCATTACAATGATAGCAAATGACATAGACATCTCTAAGGACAGCAAAAGGATTTTTATTTTCATAACTAGGAGTGGACCTATGCATAAGCCTACATTATGTAATTCTATGGCCATAATGTTGGCATTGAAGTTGTCATTGATGTCAACATGTGTGTGTAGGGTTGAGTTGATGAATTTGTAGAGAGACATACAGGACACCCACTGGAAGAAGATGCAAAAGGCATGCAGAGTTGATTGATGTCAACAGTTAAGATGTTGCAATGGTTATAGTGATGCAGGATGATGAGGTATCAAAAGAAGATCAAGTTGGCTCATATGGTGCTACATCAAGATGGTAGAGTTGTGCAGGTTGTATGGCTATGTATGGAGGTTGCATGAAGTCGGATATTCCACTTGTAGGTGATTAAAGGACCAAGGCCGTAGAGATGTGATAACATGAGGCAATCGGGATTGGCCAAGAGCATAAGTGTTTTTGCGACATCATATAACACACTGTATTATACGCACAAGGAGATACATGAGGAATGCATGAAGTGTGTCATTGGGACTTGAAAATGGATAAAGAGGTCACAGGTAGTTGAGTTGGAAATGTATTGGGTAAGATTGTCTGACACAGAAAAAGTAAAGTTGAAATTGCCCATAACACGCAGGTTATCGCCATCTACAAAGCTACAAAAGGTGACTAAGTTGTCAATAACACGATAGGTTAGTAATGTTGGTCTTGCAATAGAAGAAGTCAATAACGCGACAAGTTTTCATTTTGGCATGATTGTGGTTTTGTCTTGGCCACATGGTGTATTTCAGTGTGACCATGCAGTTCGGGAAGACCGATTCTATCCCTTATAGGTCCTTTGTGGTTTCACCAACAAAGTCCCTCTTTGATGTGATGTTAGATGTATCTTGGCGACATGCCTCGTGCTTCGGTGTAACAGCTGGAGACTCCTGCCGATAAGGGTTATATTTTGATATAACATGGTCTGTCGCCATGACCCATTTTCTATCTCGGTGACCGGTATAAGCTATAATGATAGAAGTTATTTTTACTGTGATGCACTCAAAGTCTTGGCGAAATGGGTCCAAATACTAAATATGACCGAAGGGATGCATGCTGAGAGATGAATGGTCAAAGTGGACTGCTGACCAAGGCTGGCCTGATGAAATAGAAGGATGCTGAGGACATGGAACAAACATGAACTTATCTTGCACCGAGAAAAGGTAAAGCAAGACGACCATGCGGGGTAACAAGACCGAGCAAAGGGTAGTGCATCCCGGTATTCCGCACCATGCAAGATGGGTACGAAGTGGCCATGCAGGGTATCAAAATAGAATATGTGATGCACATCCCTCTATCCCACAGTGAGCAGATGAAGGAAAATAAGGTCGTGCGGGATAACAAAATGAGAGAAGGGTGAAGCACCCCGCCAACCCACATTAATAAATAGACTTGTGAATGACAATGCGGGGAAAATAAAGGGAAGGAAGAGAGTTGTTCCCATCAGCCCACAGGTATACATGCAATACAATGGACGTGTATAACACGAGCGTTATGCGATCTGCTGAACATTTTGGTGCAGCCTAGAAATCCATGTGGACATTGAACATATGACTCAGATGGTAGATTTGGTGCCACGTATGCAGCCTGATAGGTAAGTCGATCCACTTGGCAGTCTACCAAGTTTGATCAGATGATCCAAATGTTGATTGAGAGGATTTTGATGCCATAATACATGTCAATAGACACTAAGTTTGAGGTGGCAGCTAACCGACATTGACAAAGTAATTTGGATGTCGAAAATTAAGACAAGTGGCTTCCAGAGGTTGAAGAGGATATTTGATACATAGAAGTCGATGATACTCCATTCAAAGGAGGAGGTTGTCAATCGTTTCAGGGAAGGTCGAAAGAAGATGGAGAATACATTAATGGTGACCATGTTGCAAGGTGTTTGAGTAGTTCGAGGAAGGATACCCGATCTCTTCCATCAGATGGAGATTACTAAGTCTAGTAATCTGGGTACAGAGATAGTCGGTGACTACATAGATTGTGTATTCAAACAAGAAAATGGGCAATCCAATCAAGGCAAGAGGTTGGTGAATGTAGACAGGTGTGCAACTCAATAGGATTTTCAGGAAGATCACTTGAAAGTATATCAAATCTTTTAGTAGCTCGAAAAAATTAGAAACAAGATATCACCGTCATGAAAAAGATTTGAAATACCTCCAGTTGAAAAGACATCACAACTATAGTTAGGTGAAGATTATTAAAGATAGTAATCTGAATTCAAAGATCATTTTGAAGATGGAAGATGGTGCAATAAATGATGGCATCCAATCAGCCTGCAGGAAGATTTGTTAGGAGCTCGAAAAGAATTTTATGAATATCTATTTGGAGGGAAAATATTAGCTGAATGAAAATATCCACTAAGTGAAGTTAGTATAGTGTTGAGAAGTGTTGGGAAGGAGAGATGTAAAGTGGTTTGTGTGTAGGAAAGAGAAGCTATGGAAAAAATAGAGGCCGAAGAGAAGCAATGTACATAGGTACACATAACACGAAGTCAGTGCGGTCAATAACATCTATGGAAATTTTGAATGCGGAAAAATCTAAAAGTGAAGTGGAGATTAGAGGTAGCGGGAAGCATAAGCAGAGAGAAGGAAAACCAAAGAAAAGAGAGAGATGTGAAGTAGAGAGTGTGTGATTGGCATACATGAGAATAAGCTTTGTAAAAGGAGAGGCTACTAACAGAGAGAGGGCAAAGAAGCAGCTCCTGCAAGTGTCAATAACACAATGATAGTGCAGGCCTAATATTGCAGAAAAGACTACATGCAGGAAAGAGCACAAAGGTGTGTTGGTTGAAAATTTTGTACACTTGGGGAAATATACAAAATTGTGGTTTCAACCACAGCACACGAGTAAAAACTCTCCTAATTAAGGGAAGGCTCCCCCTATCTAACTAAAACTGAAATAAAAATAGGATGGTATAGTAGTCTTCCTTCTTTCTTCAAGAAAGACAATATCCTTTTCTCTTCATAGAAAAGGATAGCGATTGAATATGAAAAACAGTAACTACTTTCAAGTGAAATGAGAGACAGGAAATGAAGTTTCCTGAAAGTGCAAAGATTTTTGTCACTTCCTTCGGGACGAGACAACAATATCAAGCTCAAAGACTTGACTATTGGAAATCCTATTTACCCTTTGCTATATTAAATTTTACAATGAATAAAAGACAACAGCTCAAAGACTGGAATAATCTATTCTTTCAACACAAAGACAAGAACTAATGCAAGCTCAAAGACTTGCTAATATTTCTTATCAAACAGTATTTTTTCCTCAAGAATAGACGCAAGCTCAAAGACTTGCTGCTCCTTCAAGAGATTTTCCTATTTTAATTAATCTTCTCTACTTGCAGCTCAAAGACTTCAAATCAGATTGGACTAAGCTCCTTTACAAACACTTTGCATAGAAGAAATAAAAAGATTCAAACTCAAACATGTAGCTCAAAGACTCAAGACTTGAGTAATCCTTCTTTATTATTCTTCAAAACCTTAAATTCACATACATAAGCTCAAAGACTTATTGCTGTAAATTTGGTAGAGTTTTTGCTTGCTTTCCAAAAGATATCAAATACAATAGACCCCTCAAGTATTTATAGAAGAGGAGCCTTGAGAAAAAGGTGGGAGGATCCTAACTAATTTGAGAGATTCTCTCAACCAGCAAGACTCATTCAATAACTAACTGAGACTTCATTAACTAACTAAGAGTTACTCCAACTAACTAAGACTTATTCCAACTACAGTCCTAATCGGACACAACTTGTAGTTGCCTTACATGTAATTACAAAAGTGCAAGTAATGTGTAACTTTCATTTTATTAAAAATACTTTTACATGTAACTTGCCAAAACTAAATTACAACTAAAGATTACAAAAGAGGGAAAATTCAATTAAGTGTTGAAAAACACTTAAATTGCATTTTGTGAAGACACAAATCCTTGAAATTTTTGGATGCTCGCTTGTAGTTCATCGGGATTCGGTTCATGGGTGTTCTTGGCAATAACCATAGTCTTCACAATAATGTCGTGACAGCGGAGGAGCGCATAATTGTTTTTATCCAGGATAGACTGGATTTCATGCAGAAAGGCTTGGTGTTTCATCAATGCTTGAATTGAAGCTGTCGAGAATTGTTCACTCCTCCATTCATTATGAATCCCCATCTATAAATCAGCAAGAAATTCTTCTTTTGGAATCAGCTCTCTATCTTGACTTACTATGTTGCAAGAGGCCCTTTCACAGTGTGAGACAATATCTCGGAAAACTTCACCCCGGAATCTCCTTGCATCACCAATCTCCTCAATGAGGAATTTAAGAACAAGGGTCTTGTTTTCCAGGAGTTCTTCAAATTCCAAGTACATGACCCTGGAAGAGATGATGGCGTGCTCTTGTAGAACACTCAGCTGTTGTTGGGGCATGGTACGCCAGATTGTCAAACTTTCTTCAACACTTTCCAAATTCTTTTTGAAATTATTAGAAGTTTGATCCAATTTCTCCTCAACAGTCTCCAACTTAGACATTATCTGAAAAATGTCTTTCATTACCTGTACACATTGATCATGAAGTTGATCAACCCAGGAATCCAGTGCTTGTACTTTTTGAGCAGCCCTTTCCACTTCACGAATTGATTCTTGGGAACTAGAGGAACCTATGGAGTTACTCCCTTCAGCAGTGTAAGGAAGTTAAGTAGCGGAAACAACTTCCTACACTAACCTTGAGAGGAGGGTAATGCAAAACTTTTTCAGATCATTACAACAGTTATAGAAAACAGAAATAGATATAATAGCAATCATACCACAACACAATGATTTACGTGGGGAAAACCCTTTCGGGAGAAAAACCCCACCCTCCAAAAGTAGCTCAATATTTTATTCAGCAATCAAAACAGATTACAAAATACTTGCAGAGCAAGCTCTTCGCAGGAGTACCACTAATCAGAGATTCAGAGGCAACTCAATAGCCATAAGACTCTTACACACAACCTCTATCTCACACACCTCATAAATAGGAGATACAATACAAGAAACCGTCAAACGGTATTACAAAACCATGGGCTAAAACCACCCAATAAGGTGTAGCCGACCTTATCTCCCTTCTATGACATGTTAAAGCACACATCAACACGTGTCGCTCCCTTTTACAGCTCATTTATGTATTCGATACAAATTATTTTTCCTATTTCAGGAGTACAAACTTCCGGAGGCCATAACTTGAGAACCAGGTGTCCGATTGACGAACCGTTTGAAGCGCCGAAAAGCTCGCAAAGTGCTCTATCACCTCGTAACCCGCTTCACCGGTTAGGGCAACTTTTAAGGGCGTTTCAGAGCCTCTAAAGTCCCCAAAATTAAGTTTAAACATTTTATTGCACCCCTCCAAGACGAAAACTTTAATATCTTCAAAACTAGCTGTGACCTTGCGACGCAACTTTACCGGAATGCTTATCTAGCCAACCAGAAGCTTCAGGGAGAGTTTCGCACCATTTCGTGCTCAAAAAAAAAACTTACTATAAATAGTAACCTCGCATAAATGCAAGGTTGAGACACCATTTTTCCCAACAAGCAGCAGGTTTTGTAATTTTATGAATGATTGGCATAAGTTGTTGGTTTTCCTCTTCTAGCTTGTCTTTCTTTGCTAGAAGATCATCACACCTTTGCACCAGTGAAGCAACAAAAAACTGAGCATCATGTTTAATGACCTCATATGTTTTCTTGCCCAACTCTATCCTTGTAACCTTATAATTAGCAGCTGACATTTCATCAAGTGGCTTATCTGCAATAGGTTCCACAATTTCAGCTACCTTCATCTTGTTACTGTCAACAGTTACTCTGGAGATAGTCTTGGCCTTCTTAGCAACTTTGGATCTGGACTGTTTGAGTTGCTAGTAATCAAAGGCACCAGATGAGATTTTTTGCTTCTTTCTTTTCGGGGTAAAAGAACTAAGCCATGGAGGCAAATTCATCAACTCCCCTCTAGTAACAGCTGTAGGCAAAGGAGAAGAAGTTTCTGTTTGAATCATCGTGGTCATCCTGGGAGGAATATCTGTTTGGACAATGACCACGGTTTTCTCAGTTACCAATGGGCATGAAGATTTCCTCATGAATTCTTCAAAACCAGAAGTGGAAGTATCAATTTCTGATAACTAGATGCAAGTAGGAATATTCTCAAGAACTTTCAACACACTGTCTTGTTGATGATCAGGAGATGGCTCGTATGCTGAAATGGGAATAGCATTCTGAGGAGACTCATCCACAAGAAAATCAAGAGGAGAAAGAGGCGTATCAATGGAAACTGGTGGAATGATCTCATGAGGCGAGTCTGAAACTAGAGACTTAGGAAAATCATCAGATTGCTGCCCCTCATCTAGATTATCCAGATCAATTACTTGAACATGGAATTGTGATTTTTCCTTCCCACAAATAGTTGTCTCCTCAGGAAGAAGCACTACTGCACAACTGACATGCAACTTGATCCTTGTACCCGAAGACGAAGCACCCTCCTTGTTGTCAATCTGAATCTCAGACTTCTGTCCAAGAGGCCCCGTAGAATCATCTTCTTTATCAACCTTGATTTTTATAAGTCTAACAGCATTACTTTTCAGCCATGCATTGTTGTTGGCCAAGATAGGCTGAAATTTGTCAAGGATGGATATGCACTCCTTGTGTGACCATTGGATCAAAGGAAGTGGACCTTCCTCAACCCTCCGTGAAGTGTATTCAGGATCAAGTATATGCCCATCATCAATCATCCCTTGTGGGATATCCACCAAGTTCAAATCAACAATTTGTTCAATAGTGAGCTTGCAATAATCCATCTTCAGAACTTCGGCTTCTATGCAAAGATCTACCCAAATGTCTTCAATGCGATGAACATGCATAAAGGATTTCTTGATCTTCTCCTTCATACCCCTATAATCAAAATTAGCTCTAGGTTTAAACCTTTTGAGCTTAATTTCTTGCAATTCAGTCTCCATGGCTTTAGCCTTCACAGATGTGACAAGGGAGTACCGGCCAATTTTCAATGGGTTTGTGGTAGAGATCCCCATTCCAGCCTTGTGCTTAGCAGACTGAAAAGTATGGATAGCCATGATCTATCTTCCCAACTCCATAAGAATGATCTTCTCAGTTGGGTATCTGGGAAGCATGTATGGCTGACCACCATAACATTCGATCCTTATATAGGCGAAGGTGGGAAATTGTAGAAACAAACATCCATACTCGCACACCTTGTCCCATGCTTCATTTGATACTCTCTTGTTCCTGAGAGTTCTATCAAATTGACACATGAAATAACCAAAGAATGTGTGAGACATGGACCAGCTCTGATACCATGTGAGATTTTGCCAAGATCAAGAGGCAATGGAAAGCACAAATAAGAGAGACAAAATATATGATAGAAATAAACTGTATTCTATCAAGATGAAAATGCTGATCAACTAGATCATCAATCGATGTTGCATACAATGAATATGAGCCTCCTTATATAGGCAAGGCTATATGGATATGTGAGCACACAAACATGACATGTGGCTCAATGAGAAATAAGGGTAGGTAGGAAATAGGTGTGGGTAGGTAGGAGAAACAATATAATATTCCACATGAGGTGGATCACCCACTGAATGTGGAGTGTAACAACAAGATCACACCATAAAAGGTGGAAATTCTCCTACACACACTATCCCAATGTGGCACAAACACCCAAGTGTCTCATATCCAAACTACTATGAAATGCATGTACCTAAGTAAACTTAAGTAAGGTGTAATAATATCCAAGATGAATAATTATTTACACCAACAGAATGCATCTTGGACCCTTCTGAAATGCAGTCTGCTGGGTCTCAACGATAACTGGTCATAATGCTCCCAAACTGGTATAAGTGAGCGATCACCCTTGGTAGAAAGACCTGGAAAGTGTCTAAGTGATGCTGCCAAATATACCAAATAAGAATTCATGAAGAAGGTCATGGTGGTAGGAACTGCTGCAGGTTGTTCACACAAGGCATCGCTGATGACTTCTCCTCATGAAATGTGATGAGACTGCCGTATGAACATAATGAACTTGTACATCCATGGCTCAAAGACATTGGAATGCTCAAGGCCCATAATCCTACTAAGAAGAGTGATGGTGTCTCCTATCTCCCATTTGAAATCGCAGTGGTACAACTTCGCCCACCTTGAGAAGGAGGCTCGTGGCTCTTGGATCCACCTATTGATGTTTTGCTTGCAATCTTTTTCCCTCTTCACATAATACTCCGCTGCACTTTCTTTGAAAATTTCCATATAAATAGGTGCAGGAGGTATTTTGAAGACCTTCTTGATCATATCTGCATCAAGATGGATTATAGCTTCGCCATCATCATTTTTGATGACTCTTGACTCTTTGTCAAAATGATGGGCACATGCAAGAACGAACTCAAGTTCTAGGGCAGCCACCGGGAAAGATGATGCATGGTGAATATGGCTGTCCAACAGCCACTACAAGTTATTATCCTGTGGATCTTCTACCCTTTTGATGAATTTTGACATATCAACGTGCCCTATTTCCATGTCTGATGCGATCCAAAGGAGAAGAAACCTGGGAAGGTGTAACCTTGTTCTCGTATTTGTCATATTTGTATTTTATCTTCTTTGGAGTTGGAGATGCCGGCAAATCTGACATTGATTGTGAACCTGGGATACTGCGATGAAGACTTAAAAGAGTTAAGGCAACATCATAGTCAATTGCAAATATCATTCTTCCTTATCCAAATGGGTAAAACTTTGATTCTTGAACTTTACGATTTTGTGAGAGGAAGAGGGGAAATATGGGAAAATCTTGACTTTGACCAATTTCGGATCTTGGGAGAATTTTTGCAAGTATACAAGTTGGAAAGGACATAAATGCAATTGGGGTTTTAAAACCCAAATACAAGTACACTTGCAAATTCACAAATGGAGAAATGGACGAAAAATGAGATTTTGACTTGTGGAAAATGACGGAAATGGAAAGTATGGATATGGGGAACATGGATGGATAGAAATGGGAAAATCCGAGAAAGTCATTTTCATGAAAATGGGAAGAACTCTTCAACATGTAATCCGGTTTTCAAAACCTGAATTTATAAGGGAGAGGTATTTCACACTTTTCAACTTGGAATTTCAACAAAAAATGGTTAAATTCCTTAACCATAGAGGAAGAAAAAGAATTTCCAGCGAACTTGTAATCGAGATTAAAAATCCTGAATACAAATAAAGAGGGAATTTTGGGAAGAACAATGCAATTTGAAAATTGCATATCAAGGGGAAGATTTCTCTCACAAAAACCGATTTTTGGGGGAAGAACAACACATGCTAAAAATGCAACTAAGAAAGAAAACTAAGAGAGCAAGAAAATAACAAAAAGAAGGAAAGAAAGGAAAGAGAACATACCATTCTTGAAAATGCAAATGCTTCTCCAAAAATCCAACCAATTTTTGGAAAGAAGGAAAACCAATTAATAGAAGCAATCCGCAATGCCAAACCCTTAATACGTTTTTGCAAAAATGCCCCAAATTGATAAATGTAACAGCAATCCCAAATTTGGAGGACCAAAATGCCAATGAGAGAGCACACCCAAGAGGATTGGAACAAAACGCCTAAGGAGGAGTAGAAGAAATGGTGACAAGTGTTGCAAAACGTAGCCAAAGGAATCACGTGGAGAAAAATGTGGCCACCATTTGCATCTTCAACGACATCATTAAATAGCTTAAAATTCCTCACAAACCCCACGCCTAGATGAGAGAGGGCAAAACGTTTTAGGAGATTGCAGCTTGTTGGAGATTTAATCAACCAAAATGTAGCATTAAAGAAAAACGTGATTGCTGATCTAGGGCAAAAAACCAGTTAATGCAACCTCCATATGGCCTGAAAGGTGTCCAAGAATGCATGAGAATAGGATGCAAGCCAAAACGTCTTCCTCCTCCAACAATTTCTCCACAAAAATTGCCTTGAAATGGTCAAAAACCGTTTTTCCTTGCATTTCGGGTTTTTTGGAATAAAAGACAAGTTCGATTTTGCATAAGGGAATGAAAATCGGGCTTTTGGGAGAGAAAAACAAGTTTCAATTTCACTTTTTCCACTTACAAGGCAAAATCGGGATTTTTAAGACAAATAGCAAGTTTAAAATTCACTTTTTCACTTACCAAGCCAAAATCAGGATTTTTTAGACAAATGACAAGTTTAAAATTGTCAAAAATACACTTGCAAGGCAAAATCGGGTTTTTTAGAGAGGAATACAAGTATTAATTACTTGTAAAAGGGAAATAAAATCCCTACAACAAGTTAGAAATACTTGCACATATGTAATGGGGATTTAAAATCCCTATTACATGTAAAAACCATTAAAGTAGGGGTTTTTAGACCAAACTGCAAGTTTACTTGTAATTGAGCCAAAAAATCCCTATTTTAACTAAACAAGACTAAAAACAATAAAAAAGATAAAAACAACAAAGGGGAAATTTAAAACAAATTACAAGTAACATCTTTTAAATAAAAGTGCACATGTAATAAGTCAAAAATTCCCCTACAAAGACCAAAACAATGAATATCATTAAAACTCGCAGTTTGAAGAAAATTCTCCACCTGCAGTTGGGATTTTAAAACCCGAAATTGAAGGAAAAACATAGAAAACGAACCCAAAATTTGACAAAATTCCAAAAGCAGTTCGAGGATGGACTGAGGATTAAGCCAGTCCAAGGATTAGTTGAAATTCTGCCTCAGGAAGTGTTCCATAGAGCAAAAATTTTCATTTTTTCACAAAAATTTCATGTAGTCGTCCTTCATTTTTTAAAACAAAAATGAGGACAACAAGGTGAAGAGAAGAGATTAAATACTAGAGCATGCAAAGTCAAGGTAGACAACAAAGAAGGTTAGTCATTCAGAGTGGGGTAGAGAAAGTGACCAAAGCAGATCAAAGATCAAAAAGTAACAGAGACCAAAGACTAGAGAGCAGAGAACGGAGATTGAGGCCTAAGATCAGAGAACAAAAAAGAATCAAATCAAATGGAAGGTATTGATTTTGAGGAGAATTCTAGAATTGAAGTTGTCAAACTATTTCTTGCATATACTACTCATAATAAATTCAAGGTATATCAGATGGATGTGAAGTCAGCCTTTTTGAATGGTGAATTGGAAATGGAAGTCTACATTGAGCAACCAGATGGATTTTCATTGATAGATGAAGAAGACACGGTATACAGATTTAAGAAAGCATTATATGGACTTAAACAAGCCCCTAGAGATTGGTACACCAAATTGGACAGGTATTTGATGAAGTTGGGATTATGTAAAGGTATTGTTGATAGTAATTTGTACTTCAAGATTGATAATGATAATATTTTAATTCTTGAAGTCTTTGTTGATGACATTATTTTTAGAGGAGATGATGATTTGAATAAGAAGTTTGCTGATGATATGTAAAAAGAATTTGAGTTGTGTATGATAGGTGAGATGAACTTATTTCTGGGATTGAAAATTGTTGGCAGTGGGCCAACGTCCCTCACAGAGATTCGCGACATGGTTTAGCATCCTCCTGTGGATTCTATAAGTCTAGTGGTTGTATCTAGCATTGATAGGTCGATCTTTTGGTGCAACGGCAACCCTAGATTGTAACAAGTGGTATCAGAGCTTGGTCACAGGTTCTAATCACATAGGTCGCAACGAGTGACGCTGGGAGGGGGATTGTTGGCAGTGGGCTCGCATCCCTCGCAAAGATTCGTGACATGGTTTAACATCCTCCTGTGGATTCTATAAGTCTAGTGGTTGTATCGGGCATTGATAGGTCGATCTTTTGGTGCAACGACAACCCTAGCTTGTAGCAGTATGACCAATTGCCTTTAATGCCCAGCAAATTGCACTATAGGAGGGTACAGGACACCTTCTTTGGTCATATTATATGTGCCTGTTTGACAAGACATTGAAAAACATAAGTGTCTCAGATGCCGCATGGGAGAAGGTGAATGAATATGGATGCTTATTCCTTCAATTCCCAACTTTCACTTACATGAGATTTGGATGTTACAGCGGCCAGCCATATGTGCTTCCTAGATATCCAACTGATAAGATTATTCTTATGGAGTTGGGAAGATAGATCATGGTCGTTCATGCACATCAATCTATTAAGCATAAGGTTGGAATGGGAATTTCTACAAATAACCCATTGAAAATTGGAAATTATTCCCTCATTACATCCACCAAAGCCAAGGCCATGGAGATTGAAATACAGGAAATAAAGCTCAAAATATTCAAGCCAAGAGTAGACTTTGATTACCGAGGCATGAAGGAGAAGATCAAAAAGTCCTTCACGCATGTGCATCAGATAGAAGGCATTTGGGTTGATCTTCATACAGAAAAGGAGATTCGTAAGATGGATTATTGCAGACTCACACTTGAGCAGATTGTTGACCCAAACTTGGTAAACATTCCTGAAGGAATGATTGATGATGTAGAGATACTTGATCCTGAATATGTTGAAAAAGAGTTGATGAAGTACCACTTCCATCAATTCAATGGTCACATAAGGAATGTACTTCCATTTTTGATAGATTTCAGCCTATCTTAGCTAATACCAATAGTTGGCTCAAGGGCAATGGTATTAGACTCATCAAGATAAAGATTGGAAAACAAGATGATTCTACAAGACCTGTTGGGCTCAAGTCTCAAATCAAAGTAGACAAGAAGTAAGGT
Source organism: Cryptomeria japonica (assembly GCF_030272615.1). Classification (NCBI taxonomy): domain Eukaryota; kingdom Viridiplantae; phylum Streptophyta; class Pinopsida; order Cupressales; family Cupressaceae; genus Cryptomeria; species Cryptomeria japonica. The sequence goes on along the minus strand of NC_081407.1, from coordinate 56,476,023 downwards.
GCATCATCTTCAAGAATGATAATCAAGTTGAGGGTTAGTAGAGCAATGGTACTTCCTCTTGAAGGAGTGACAGTTTGAGGGAAAGAAAAGCCTCAGCTTCATATTCATGTAATTGATGTTGAAGATCTAGAGGAGGAACTACAATCAGATAATGCTCTTGAGTCATCCTTTTTGGAGTCACCTCATGAAGTTTCCCCTAAGATTATTTTAGAATTACCTATGTCTTCTCTTGACGTGAATGTGGATGCTTTTTCCACTGTACATATTGTTCCTGTTTCAACGAGTGAATCTCCTCAGAGAGTCATTGCGATTTAGGTAGCAGAGCCATCTCTTGATCATCCTCGAGAATTTGATGTATATCTTTGAGGATAATCCTGCATATGCCCCTTTGTTAGAGATTGATAATAATTTTTCTAGTTCTGATGAGTTCATGATGCAGTCATCAGAACCTTTGGTTAATGAGCAGTCTATAGTTATTGTTCAAATAGTAACTTCTCCCAGGATGACGACTGTTGTTCAAACAAAAACTGCTTCTCCCCCACATTCAACCGTTGCTCAAGGAGAATTTATGGCTTTACCTCCATGGCTTAGTTGTTTTACACCTAAAAGAAAGAAGCAAGAAATCTCTCCTGACATCTTTGATTTCTAGAATCTCAAGCAATCAAAACCCAAGGTTGCCAAAGAGCTAAGACAATTTCAAGGGTAACAATGGATAGTAACATAATGAAGGTGGATGAAATTCTTGAGCCAATTGTAGACAAGCCATAGGAAGAGATACAAGCTGCTGATTACAGGATCACAAGGGTGGAGCTAGGCAAACAAACGCATGAAGTGGTCAAACATGATGCTTAATATTTTGTAGCCTCATTGGTGCAATGGTATGATGAACTTCTAATGAAAAAGGATAAGCTAGAAGAGGAAAATATGAAACTTGTTGCCGCAATTCAAAGAATCACCAAGTCTTCTAATGAAGGGGACAATCCTTCAACTTGGTCAAATGCAAAAGAATTAGTCCAAGGAGTTGAAAGAGCTCCTCAAAAGGTACAAGCATTGGATTCTTGAGTAAATCAGCTTCATGGTTTATGTACTCAAGTATTGAAAGATGTGTTCCAAATGATGATCAAGTTGGAGACCATTGAAGAAAAATTGAACCAGGCTTCTGATGTTTTCAAATAGAACTTGGAAATATTTGAAGGCAATTTGACGGTTTGGTACAAGATGCCTCAAGAAAAGTTGAATGTTCTTCAAGATCATGACATTATTCCTTCCTAAGTCGTGTATCTAGAATTTGAATAACTCTTGGAGAACAAAGTCCTTGTGCTCAAGTCACTCATTGAGGATATTGATGATGCCATGAAATTACACACTGAAGCATTGCGAGATGTTGTTTCTTGTTGTAAGAAAGCCTCTTGTAATATTATGGATTAGAATGGGGAATTGTTGCCAGAAGAAGTTCTCTTAGATCTACAGATGAAGATTCACCATGAATGGACGAATGAACAATTTTCAGCTGTATCGATTCAAGATTTGGTGAAATACCAAATGTAATTGCAGGAAATCTAGTCTTCTCTTGAGAAGAACAACATCACAATCTTTCGTTGCAGCGATGTTGTTATGAAAACCATTCAATCGTTGCAAAGAATACTCACGAACCGAATCCTGATAAACTGCAAATGATCATCCAGAAGTTTGAAGGGCTTATGGCCAAATCTACTGTAATATGAGTGTTTTTCAACACCTATTTGTAGTCTTAAATTTGTAATTTTAGTATTGTAGTTTCCTTGTTGACAAGCTTACTTGTAAAAGCAATTTTGTAAATTGTAAGCTAAATCATTACTTGCCTTTTTGTAATTACAAGTTGGTTGATTACAAGTCAATTTAAAATAGGACTTGTAATTTTGAATAAGGCTTAGTAGTTGAATAAGTCATGGTGGTTGAGAGAATTTCTCAAATTAGTTGAGATCCTCCCACCTTTTTATCAAGACTCCTCTTCTATAAATACTTGAGGGGATATATTGTAATTTTTATCTTTTAGAAAAGCAAGCAAGTAAAATTTGCTAAATTTACAGCAAGAAAGACTTTGTACTTTTTATGTGTAAATTGAAGTTGAAATAAATAAAAGAAGATTGCTTAAGGATTGAGAATTTATGCTAAATATCTTGAGCTTGTGTTCAATATTATCTTTCTTGCTAGTGTTCCTATAAGAGCTTAATCAAATTTGATTTGCAGACTTTGTGTTGCAAGTATTGGAGATTAATATCTGTTAGAGTAGATTTCCTATTGAGAAAAGTTGTAGGACTTTGTGTCTACACTTATTCTTGAGAGAAATTAGAAGTATATTTTGTGATAAGGAATAGATGTGAGAATTTGAGCTCACACTAGTTCTTTATGTTTCATGTAGAGAAGAGAAAGATATTTCAGACTTTGTGCTGCCATACTTTGTTCGTGTTATCATTAATATAGAAAAGGGTAGATAGGATTTCACATACTAAAGACTTTGAGATTGATATTTCTATCTCATCCCGAAGGAAGTGACGAAATTCTTTGTGCTTTCAGTAAACTTGATCTCCTTTCTTTCACTTTGTTTTATAAGTTGTTGCTACTATTATTTTCAATTGCTATCACTTTTCTATGAAGAGAAAAGGATATAGTTTTTCTTGAAAGAAAAAGATAGATTTTTGTCTCATCCATTCTTAGTTTAAGAATAGTTTATAGATAGGGTGAGCCTTCCCTTAATTAGGAGAGTATCATACTCACATGTTGTGGTTGAAACCACAATTTTGTACATTCCTCAGGTGTACAAAATTTTCAACCAATAGATAGCATTAGAATTATCATAATATGTAATAGTAGGCTCATTATAAACAACTTTAGTATCCTTCATCATCTTCTTCATCCAAGGTACCTGAGTACAATTGCTAGCATTAGCAATGTATTCAGCTTCTGCAGTAGATAAAGAAATAGCATCTTGCTTCTTGCTTGCCCAAGAAATCAACTTCTTTCCCAAAAAGAATGCTCCACTGGTAGTGCTCTTTCGGTCATTAACATCACCTACCCAATCAGCATCAATATAAGAATTTAAAGTGAAATCACCATTCTTCGAATACCACAAACCATAATCAACTGTTCCCTTCAAGTATTTGAATATCCTCTTCATAGCAGTAACTTGACTTTCCTTAGGATCAACCTGAAATCTTGCAACGAGACATACAATATTCATAATGTTAGGTATAGTCTGAGTCAACTATAGTAGTCCACCAATCATAGATCTATACAAGGTGTGCTTAGCTTTCGGAGATTCATCATCTTTTGTCATCTTGCATCCAGTCACCATAGGAGTTCCAACAAGTTTGGAATCATCTAACCCAAACTTCTTCAACAATTCCTTCACATAATTACATTGAGATATGAAATTCCTTTGTCAATCTAGGTAATTTTTGTTAGGATTCCCAAAGATACTGAGAGGGGGGGTGAATCAGTATCTTGCTGGTTAGTGGATTTTCTTAACTTATTAAATGAAAAGAATTCCAAAACTATGTACCGGTAATCCAAAATTAATGCAGTAAATAAGAACAATAGGCACAACATGAAAAGCACACCATAACACAATATTTTTAACAAGGAAACCCAGTGTGGGAAAAACCTCGATGGGATTTGTGACCCACAATATTTGCTTACTGTTATAATAGGGGCCTACACATGCAGGAAGGCCAACTGCCTAAAGCTCACTACTTACATACAAAAAGAGAAGTCTCACTGACTTACAAAAGTGGATTATGAAAATCCAATGTCATGTATTGCTACAAAAGGGCATCTGCTATGCCAGATCCAGTACCGGTTTAAGCTCTGCAACTTCCAAAACCTTATACCAAACTTTGCCTTAATATTAGCATCAATAATCTAACCATGTCCACCTCATATATCCTACTTTTTAAATGTTCTCTAAGATCTCATACTTATATATGAGCCTTCTTATAATATGCCTTGTCGGCTTACAAAAAGAGATTACAATTAATCACAATTTGTAATAAATAAAATCCTATCAGTCAGGGTGCCGGTAATCAATATTTTCAGTGTCAGTGAACGTATGTCGGTGCTGAGTTTGCCGGTGCCTGTGCCATATGATTGTAAGGTTGCCATCAATGAAAATACCTTCAATCACCTACAGTTTCTCATTGGAGAGTGCATTTGCCAACACATAGTAATCCCAAACGGGTATAAGCGAGCAAGTATGAAAGATCCCTGATAGATCTTTCCTGTTAACCTGCTGTAATTTTTTTATTTTTAATTCTGTTTTCCTATTTATTTAAGTTTTTCTTACAGAACTAGACAGAAGTGCAGAAAGGGTTGTTTACTTTTGTGTTTTTGATTGTTTTATAGCATAGGAAGGAATAGATAACAGCAAATATGAAGCCATACTGAAATAAATGAGTTATACGGCAAAAGTCAGAATTATTGCAAATCGTACCAGGCAGATTTGTCTGAATTACAAAGCCAAACAATGAATCCAATGTATTTCCCAAGCTCTCATACAAATTCGAAGTCAAACTGGAAGATGAAGAATGTTCTCCAAACCCACATACACTGGAAGTGAATACAAGCAATACCCTATACACCACGTGGTGTATTTGCTGCAAATGGCATTCCTCCAACTGCAATGAACCACGTCTCCACTGGAAAGATGGTAGGCTACGCTGAAACCCTACTGAGAATTGATGCCTCTGTCCTTAATCACCACGCACAATGCCTTATAAGTCCGGTGCCAAAGATTACTGAGGGCTACGTCCCAGCCAATCCTAATCCTGGGGTTTGCGTCCCAGTCTAGAAATCGCTCTCCAGAGCAAATTCATACAAGTTGTCAAATATGCAAAAGATGATCATAGAATGAAGCTCCTATCCCCTTATAACCCCTCTCAATTGCAAATCGAACCCTAATTGTCTCCAAGTGGCGTGGTCTAGTGGAAATGTTATAATTTCTTATTTTAAAGTGGTCATGTTACTAGAAAATGACCTTTTTTCTCATAGACAGAAATCCGCTCACTGAATTGCCCTGAGACCAAAGAGAAAGATTTAAAGAATTTCAAGATCTTTCCAACGAGCTATCACACAATAGGATGCGCATCCAGATGAGGCCAAAATCCCCTTATTACTCCAAAATGGCTAACAACTTAGCCTTATTTAATTATTAAACGCTAACTTAGGAAATATTAAAAATATAACCCAAATAGCCACAAAATGCCCAACTGACATTACAAACCCTAAAATCATCCTGTCACCTGTCTGTGACTGAAGTCGGAAATCAAGGATTCACTGGTAGTCTCATCCCTAAAATCTAGGGATGCTCCTAAAATTTAGGAAACAAGCCCGATCTCTCTGAAACTGAAACCAAAGAGGCATCTCATGGAGACCCAACCTTGGGCATGATCAAACCTCCTAAAAAGTAGGAACTGCCTCCTAAAAACAAGGAATGTCTCCCAATTGATCAATAACTGCTAGAACACCAAGTCTCCAACACTGAATAACCATACCGGGTCTCTGTCCAACCCTGTCAGCCTACACGACCCCATAATAAGCTGACTCACATGTCTCTGCTAGACAGAGCTAAAGAGGGGACATGACAAATTACCCTTAGTAGAAAGACTAGGGAAGTGTCTAAGTGATGCTGCTATATACATTAAATATGAGTTCATGTAGAATGTCATAGTGGAAGGAACTGCTGCAAGTTGTTCACAAAGGGTATCACTGATGATTTCTCCCCAAGAAATGTGTTGAGACTGCCTTATGAGCATGATGAACTTATACATCCATGGTTCAAAAACATTATAATGTTTCAAACCCATCATCCTACTAAGAAGAGTGATTGTCTTTGGTTTACCACTTGAAATCACAACGGTACTTTGCCCACCTTGTAAAAGCAGCCCGTGGCTCACTGATCCATCTATCGATATGGCGTTTGCAATCTTTTTCTCTTGAAGCATAGTACTCAGCTACACTATCTTTGGAGATCTCTATGTACACAGGTGTTGGCGGTATTCTGAAAACCTTCTCAATAGTGTTTGCATAAAGATGGATTATCACTTCCTCATCATCTTTCCTCATAGTTCTTGTCTCTTTGTCAAAATGATTGGCACAAGCAAGAACGAACTCAGGTTCTAGGGAAGCCACTGGAAAGGAAGACGCATGGTGAATGTGGTTGTGCAACAGGCGCTGCATATTGCTATCCTTGAGATCCTCCACCCATTTAATAAACTCTGACATGTCAACATGCCCTATTTCTGTATCTTTGATGTGCTCCATGTGAGTGGAAACTCGAGTTGGAGAGATCTCATTTTGGTACTTATCATATTTATATTTCATCTTCTTTTGAGAGGAAGATGACAGTAAATAAGTCATTGAACAAGAACCTGGTGCGCTGCAACGAAGATCTAGAAGTGTCAAAGCAACATCAAGATCAGCCGAATGAAACATATCTCTTCTTTTCAATGGGAAAACACTCTATCCCTTTTGAGAGAAAAATGGTGAATAAATAGGAACAATTGAAACATGGCTTTTGGTAAATTTCGGATCTTGGGAGATGTGTTACAAGTATGCAAGTGGGGTAGAACATATTTGCAATCGGGTTTGTAAAACCCAAATGCAAATATACTTGTAATAAGAAAAAATGGAAGAATGTGTGAAAAATGGAATTTTGACATTGAAAAGATAATGGGAATGGAATGTGTGAACAAGGGTAATGAATGTGGATGAATAAGGAAATAATTTTGGATGATCATCTTCATTTTAACCTCAAGGGAATGGGAAAAACCTTCACTTGTAATCAGGTTTTTAAAACTTGAAATTGGAAGAACAAGCTTTTTACAACTTTGAAACTTGAACTTTTGACAAAAGATGATGAAGTCTTCAGCCAAAGGGAAAAAAATCACTTTTTCATCTTACATGTCAAATTTTAAAAACCTGAATGCAAGTAAAGATGAAATGTGAAGGCAAAGATAATGCAATTTTCAAATTGCATTCAAGACTTGGATAGAAATGGGAAGATCTCTCTCAAACTTGAATAGAAACAAAAACAAAACAGACAACTATAATGATCAATCAAGGAATTTCAAAACAACAAAAATAAAATAAAGACAAAACTGAAAACAAAACATACCTTGCTTGATCAAGATGTCCTCCAAAGAAATGGAATAACTAAATTGAAAGAAACAATCAACTCCTTAAATAGAAGGCAAAACTAAAACATTGAAATCCTAGGCATGTTTTAACAAACTCAGTTTTAACCTTAATCACCAAAAACGACATCCAAAGAGGAAGAAGAATGAGTCCAAATGCCTAGCAAAGGTATGTGTTGAAGCAAGGAAGCAAAACATTTAGGTTAGAGAGACCAAAATGCCTCCATTGATGCTGAAAGAATGGTATGAATGATGCCAAAAATGTGGCAAGAAAAACCACGACTTGTTGGTTCAAAATGCCTAGAAAAGGGCAAGAACATGGCAAGGAAACCATGCAAAATAGAAGCAAGAACTCCCATGCCTCTTTCCCTCAACACTTGGCACCATCAAATCCAGATTAAAAGAAAGGAAAATGGATTCAAATTCGAACTCCTTGAGGAAAAACCGTAGGTAGAGTTCTTGGGAAGAAAGAACAAGTTTAAAATGCTTCCAAAAGACATGTAATCAGGTTTGAGAAACCCTTTTACAAGTTTTAATCTTACTTCACTTTTCCACTCATAAGGCAAAATTGGGTTTGTGAGAGAAAAGAACAAGAAGACATGTCAAAATAACTTGTAATAGGGAAATAAAATCCCCTTTACAAGTTTTAATGACTTAACTTTAAAAAAGAACTTGCCATAGGGAAATAAAACCCCCTTTACAAGTGACCAAAAATATTAAAATATGTAATAGGGAAATAAAATCCCTATTACATCTCAAAATCACTTAAGTAGGAACTTTTGAAAGAAATTACAAGTTCTTTTTTAAACTTATAATTTTAAATTCACTAGTAGTTTGTCCAAAAAGTTCCTATAACTTAAAAGACATAAAAAAGAAAGAGGGATATAAAAAGTTACAAGTTTAAAATAAAGTGTACTTGATATTATTTTAAAATTTCCCTACAACACTAAAACAAGAGAAAAATAAAACTTGCAAACAAAGGAAAATGTTCCACCTGCATCAGGAAGAAAATACTGAAAATTGAAGAAAAAACATAGCAAACGAACTCAGAATATGATGAAAGTTGAAAAGTGGATCGAGGATGGACTGAGGATTAAGCCAATCCAAGGGTCAAGCAAAATTTTGCCTCAGGAAGTGTGCCTTAAAGTAAAATTTTCATTTTTTAACAAAATTTTTAAAGTGGTTGTCTATTTTGTTAATACAAAAATATGGATAACACTAGATCAATATTTCTAAGAATCCGATGTTGCATTCTAAGACAAAACATATAGATCAATAAAGTTTCATTTCTTGAGAGAAAAGGTGAATGATAAGGAAGTTAGATTGGATTATGTATCTAAAAAGGAACAAATTGCAAATATCTTCACTAAGCCTTTGCCTACAGATACAATTGTATATCTGAGAGAGAAGTTAGGGGTAATTGCCCCTCCTATTGTAAACTAGATGCATTGAGTTGCATCAATCAGATGGACTTCATAGTCTTATCTTGATATCTGGATTGATGAGTTGGTGTTGTTGCTCCAGGGAAGTAGTTGGTGTGTGGTTCAGTTGTTCAGATTTGTGAGTTTATCTATAGGGGGAGAGATTGTCTTTCTAAAGAGGGAGAGATTATCTGAGAATAATGATTTGTATGTTTCTTTGGCATTGTTGTCAAAGGGGGAGAGAAGCATATGAAAAATTGTCTTATCTATCTGCGTTGGAGAGCTATGTGTGCATGGTTTCAGGGGAGATTGTTGGAGTTAATTTCTTTCATTGCATTGATTGTTTTTCATATGTTGCCATCAATGCCAAAGGGGGAGATTGTTGGATATTAGAGTTTTTGGAATGTGTTGTTGTCATTGATGTCAACATATTCTTATGGTGCAGAGAATTGGTTTGTTGTAGAGAGATAGTTTGGGTGATATGTTGTAGATGTGTTGATGCAGATTAATGGGTTTTGAGATACTTATCTCTAGTTGATTTAGTATGAGTTTCAGTGTTCCGTAAGGTGATTTAATCGAGCTATGTGATCCAGTGTGATGGTTGGTTTTTCTGCTGATTTTGTATTGTAGAGTTATGATTTATGGATTGTATTGCTCCAAAACTGATTTCTTATGTTGTGCAAATCTTGGAGAGTGTTTGGGACGTTCACGTGTGTCCTCGGTTCGGATGGTTCATGATTTGGAAATTCACAAAGTGTATCTTTCAGTTTGTTGTTTGTGTTTTTGAGCTCCAGTGATGGATTAATGATGATTCTTGTTATCCGAGTTGTTGTGGTTATTGTGGTGGAATTCACGTTGCTTGTTGATGTTGTCTACGTTTTGGTGGTCCATGTTGATCATGGTGTGCATTATTGAATATTTTATTGGTTCGGTGGTATTCTTCGTGTTATGCAACATATTTGATGGTTTAGCATGTTGCGGATGATCTTGACAAGATATTTGGTGGTGCTGCATGTTCGAGGATTTGATTTGGGTCCATGCTATATCCTTGCCAACATTGTATTGGTTCAGTTATGGATTTATTTATCATGTGGTGTAATTTTGTAATTAGGTCTTATGTGTTGAGCTGACCTTAAAGTTAAGGTTGATGATATGTATAAATAAGTGTTGTATTCATGTAAGATGGGTGTCTACAAGTGTTTGTGATTGTATCTATGATCTGTGAGAGTACTGTATGTGTGAACAAGTGAATTTATCCTTCGGTAGTGGAGAAGAGTAGATAAGTGTTGTTGTGCAAACAGTGTGCTTAATTGAAATTGTAATCAGGCATTTGGAAATGCTATTCTTTCAGTTCATGTAATCTGGATTGTTGTTTGGTCTTTGTAAGGCATTGAGCCTTCCCAGGGTTGTTGCCCCTTTTTTTTTTTTGAGTAGTGAGCTCTAGACCGTCTTCCTAAATGCATGTGCATTCTCCATTGTAATATTTACATATACTACTGCAGAGTATCATCATATTGTGGGTAGGTTCCCACCGTGATATTTCTCTTGATCGGGTTTCCCATGTCAAAAACTCATATGTTATGTGTGTTGTTGATGTGGTGTTTATCTTTTCTATTGTTGTTCTTGATCAAATCTACAATTGAGGTTAATTGGTTTAAGTTTGGTGAAAACTGATTCACACCCCCCCCCTCTTAGTTTTCCTGCATTATTGCTTCCAACAACTATAACACCAATATTTTATATAGAAAACCCAAACAAGGAAAAACTATGGTGAGAACTATGTCACTATATGAATAAATAAGTTACAATGTTTAGGCTAGAAGCTAAGGATCTCAATGCCCCTAAGATGACTTGAAAAGCTAAGGTGTACAACCTTAGGGAAAGATACAAAATAAACTTGCAAAGACTAAAGATAACTTCTTCAAGGCAAGATAGAATACTCCAAATACAAAGACAGCAATAGGGTTGAACTATAGAGAACCGCATCCACTAAAATGTTGATCACAATTCACAATTCAAAACATATTTGAAATTGTCTTTATCACTGCTTTGTAACACTTCCAAACCATTATAGTGCTTCACATTTACTTCGCACAACACATTCAACTTTTATGTTTCTATCCATAATGATTCCAACTTTTAAATACCAACTGCAACCACAAGGACACCAATTAGGTTGGCCTAATTGGATGTAACACATAAATACAAAACAAGCTGCAAGAAAGAAACTACAAAGTAATTATAGAAGGCAAAATGAGATGTGAGGATTCACACCATATCAACACACCTTCTAGTCCATTCTAAATCATCACCCATAGATCCACACGCAACCACATGGACCAAATTGTTATAAGTCAGTTGCAAAAGATAAAATTGTCAAAGCATACTATCACAAATTTACATAATCTTCAATACATGCCATGAAGAGTGCTTGTGGATGCCATAGATAGCATCAACAAGTACCAATAACACTGAATAACTAAACCGCATACCTAAGTACTAGCAAGTATGGTAATGCAATGCATTCCTGTGCATTGAAACCAGAATAGTCATACCTAACTAAACACCAATTGTAGATCCAAGAAACCAACACCAAAGCTCTGGAAACATCAAGATACATCATTGTAAGCCTTCTAGAATAATCACAAGTAGATTCCACACATTTGCATGGTCACATTGCTACTTCACTGTAACAACACAATACCAGACCACAGATTGTAACCAATTAGCTCATCTAGATCAACAAGTTTGGCATCAATAGAAACAAAAGCTCATATTTGCAAGAAAGTTTGCATTAGATTGGAACAGGGGAAAGTATATTGACTTTGGAAGCTCTAGTTAACTTTGTGTGAACAATTAAGAGGACTGAAACACTTTGGGTGCAACAGTTTAATGAATTCGGCCTCGAATTGCAGTCATAAGTGCATTTATGTGTCTTATGTCCCTTTTTGCACCTATTGTTGGGTTTCTATCTTTATATGTCTATTAGAACATTTTTTGTTTACATTTACATTGCATTGAGGTCTTAGTTTGACATCCTCTCAAATTGATACACTTTTCAAAGCAACAAAGGAATAAAAGCCTTGAGGTATTATTTGACTCTCTTTGACAAGATAGTCAAATTCATTCACATCTTTGTGGCTTTGTATTCCATTGTTTATGAGAAAGTGGGTCTTGGTTCCAACCCTACCTTGCTCCTTTTTCACCATTAAATAGTATGCACAATACTCGATCCTATATGGACTTAAAATGACATTGTAATTTTTAGGATCGTTTGTACATCCTCTTGAATTGGAAAGCTAGTACACAAGTATTTTATTGATGACATTTTTATTTTAAGTCCATATGTGTAAAAAATGTCGAATATGTGAGTACCTAGCCTAACATTATATGTTTGGGGTTACCTTTATCCCCCTAAGTTATACTTAGATGATGTTTGTATATTATATATTTATTACATAGTTATTTATTTATTACATGTTAGATTGATCTAATATGTAGAATCGATTCTAATTTTTTTAGAGTGTCTTATGATCTCATTCCTTTATAATAAAAAAATTAATGATTGAAGTATCATGTTCTTCCTTAAAAAATATGTTTCTTTGATAAACGAGTTACATTTCCTATCTCTTCGTAAATAATGTAATACATCTCTATCACATTTATCATGTTCACTTTATAATAAAACAATTAAATTTTATTTATTAAATATTAGATTTATACCAATTATTTATCTATCAATAATTTCAAGATATTTATTTTAAAATCTTACACTACTTGACAAGACTAAAGCCTAAAACCTTTATGTCTCGTGAACCCTTTTTTTTTTCTAAAAATAAATTTTTTAACTTAAAACTTTTTTTTCTAAAAATAAATTTTTTAACTTAAAACTTTTTTTCATTACAGATGATACATATGTACTTGTGAGCACAGCCGAATGGATTAATTTCAGGTCAACTCACGATCTAAAGGGTCAGATGAACATGGTTAAATATTTCCCTACTAACAAAATCCAAGCCTGACATCTTAAAATTTGTGATTCTTTCAAGTCATTAGTAGTTAAAAACTGATTCTCTCTGTAAAGTCTACTTTCCCATCACGAAGTAATATGACATTAAGTAGTTGTTCATAGAAATTTCTTATAGAAATAAAATAATATTAGATTGCTTGTTTACTTTCAGCTAATTAGAAAATTGGTATGCAAAGTAGCTCTTAACATCTTTGAAAAGAACTATTCCATTTTAATTTGAAGAAAATTAAGCTCATAGATTCCAAGAGTCAACAAGATTAAAGCTTCGCGCATGTTTTGCCTTATAAATTACTTTATCACTAGCATCATTATACTCCTTTGACTTCAAAATAATGAGATTTGCATTCTAATCTCTCTTGTAATGTTCACTTTTTAAACTTAAATACTAAATTATTATGTTATAAGTTGTTCTTTTTCATTTATTTTTAGTATATTTTATTTAGATATTTAATAATTGTAATTTAAATTTTCAAATTCTATTGAGATGGCTTCCTCCAGATGGCTCTTGCCCATGGCCTCCCTTTTTCAATTTTCAAACCTTCCACTCTTACCCGTGGATACCTGCGATGGTTCCCCTAATCACTCTGACTCCCCTACTCCTAGTAGCCCCCCTACTCTCCCATTTTCAATTTTCAAACCCTCCACTCCTACCCGGGGATACCCGCAATGGTTCTCCTGATCGCTCTGTCTCCTCTACTCTCTGTGGCCCCCTTGCTCTCCCGTTTTCAATTTTCAAACCCTCCACTCCTGCCCGCGAATACCTGCAATGGTTCTCTTGATCACTCTGGCTCCCCTACTCCTAGTGGCCCCCTTGTTTAAAATTTTAATAATTGTAATTTAAATTTTCAAATTCTATTGAGATGGCTCCTACCTAATGGCTTTTTCCCATGGCCTCCCATTTTCAATTTTCAAACCCTCCACTCCTACCCATGGATACCATGGTTCCACTGATCGCTCTGGCTCCCCTACTCCCAGTTGCCCCCTTGCTCATATTGGATCCCCTATTTGCAACGTAGTTGTTGCTATTTCTAAGTTGTCCCACCAGCCTCACTCTTGTCAGGCTCCTCTGGAAGCCCATGCTTTGGTGACATTTCCACTCAAAAATTTGTTTGTCGAACTATTTCACAAACCCTCGTTGGGACCGTCTGCTCCTCCAACTAAATGCATTCATTGTCCCTCCTCAATTCTAGAGTTGTCTTTGGTTAAGGAGGTGCTCAACTACATTTCCTACTATGAGAAGTATGCCTTATCTGACTTTGGCTACCACTCCTGTTGTTGCACTCCTAGATTTCAGATCAACGGAACCCTCTAATTTTTGGTAAGCTCGAGATCTATCCATGTGCTCATGAGTTATTTGTCGTCTACTTTGATCATACTGATGATAAGGATGCAATCCTCTCTTTGGGCACATGGAAATGGGACTCTCATGCATTATCGATGTGCCCTTGGACCCCCTCCTTTAGTCCTCTAGCAAACTCAGTTAATATTTCCCCTATCTAGGCCCATCTCCCCCACCTCTCATTGCATTTTCGGTGCCCTGCCACTTACAAGTCTATTGGTAACATGCTAGGTTATTCTATTAAGGTGTAGCTTAATACTAGCCCTTTATCTCATACTTCCTTTGCTAGGACTTTCGCTAGGATCTTGGTTGAATTGGATATTTCTCAAATAGATATCTCTCTTAGGTTTGGTGATCTCACGTGAAGATAATGCTTGGACTATGAAGGGATCCCTTTTCGGTGTTGACGTTGTTTTACCTCGTGGCACTTGGCTTCTTCTTGTCCTCATGTTTGCTATCTTCATTCATCTCCCACTTGGTGGAAGGATGCATATAGCTGCCATCTCACTATTTTACCAACACTCTCAAACTCAGATTCTTGTGCTTCAGAACCTTCTTTACCAATTTCGCTTTCTTCTTTGGTGCATATGTCCACCCCTGTGGTTTTTGCCTCACCACCCCTTGCTGATGTGGCTCACTCCCTGGGTGTTCCTGTGGTGGCTAGAGTGTGTTTTGCTGCTACTTTGTGGGTCACAAGGCTAATCCCTTCTCTGGTTCCAAACTCTTTTTCTCCTAACTATCATGTTCCTCTCCTAGGCTCTATTGCCCCTCTCAAACTCGGTGCCTACTTCATTTGGCTCAACCAACTCTCAACCTTTTTTGTTTCTCTTGTCAAGGATTCTTCTTGGACTGTGGTTCATAGAAAGAAAAAAGGTTCTTCTTGAAGTCTCATTTTGTTCCTCATGGCCCACCTCTTAGTCCCAAGTCATAGAACTCTAAGTCTCTAATGTATGTTTTCTTTGTTGTTCTATGGTAAGGGTTGCTCTGTTGTAACTTTGCTATCCTTTGGATTTAAGATATTTTTTGTTAGTTATGTAATGGGTTAGGGTCCTTCCCCACTTATAGACTTGAAACATAAATAGCCATCCAATAATAGGGAGAAGAATCTAATATTTTCTTATTCTTTTTGTTTTGTTTTTACAACATCTAATTGTATTATTTTGTAATTTAAATTGTATAATTGTAGAATAGTCAAAAGTGGACAGGTTTGCTAACTAATCTTAAGGATTTTTATAATAAATTTCTATAGATTTTAACATTATTGAAGTAAATCTTTGCTAAATCATATTTCATTTATTACCATCATTGTTTTATATTCGAAATTACTATTTTGTGGATGACTATTTTCTCACTCTTCTTGAGGATGAGAATTATATCAAACAAGCTCTTCTTTGTCTTCACATATTCAGCCACACTTCTAGTTCAAGTATTCTTGGTTGGTTGGATTATTTAGAATATAAATAACTTGATCACTGGGAAATGTTTTTATTTTGACCATTTCCTTTACCTTTAGACCTCGCCTATTAGCTTGTTATAACTTTTCTTGTCAAAATTGAAAATAAAAACTAAATCATTGAATCACTAAGCCTCCCTCTTTGGCAAAAAAAAAAAAATCTTTAGTTACTATAAAATCTAATTATTTTTTTTGACAATTCTGTACACTCCTTTAAATTTTTGTATTGGATTTTGCATAAAGGTTCCATAGCCTCCCTCATTATGTTGGTGGTTTGGTTCTTCTCTCAATATTTAATCTCAATGATAAATGGATTATTTAAGCTCTAAACAAGACCAATGTCCGAAAAACTCTTATTAGGCATATAGTTCTTTAAGAGCTTATGTTGGTTGTCTAGAAAGGTCTTGGTCTATATACTCTTCTCAAAATCAAGGCACTTTTTATATATTAAGAGTATTTGTAAGGTTAGGGATTCTATCAAGGGCTATTTTGGGATAGTAAAGAGCTCTACAATGGCCTCTCAATTAGCGAGTAATCTATTTGATGATCTTTCATTCCTTTCAATCTAGATTAGCCTCTTACTAAAGCGACTTCAAATCATGCTTTGCAGTTCTTTAACAGATTAATCAAAACTACACTTGTTTTCCTTGTTATGTCCACTAGCCAATAGTATATTTGATGACCTTCTATTGTTGTCAATCTAGGTAAATCTCTTGCAAAAGGCACTTGGATTCATGATTTGAAGTTCTTTAATAGAGGAATAAAAACTCTACTTGATCTCCTTGTTAGGGCCACCAAGAATTTTCTCTCTTGGCTCCAACCAAGATCAAGAGGCCTTTCAAATTGTTATTGATGCCATTCTTCTTAATATGGTTAATAAGATTGAGGTCAAGTCCTTCAATCTTTGGTTAAAAGATTGGAAATGGTAGCTTAAAACACTATTTTAGAATGACAAACCTTGCAATAGATATTTCTCGCTCACTTCAATGTAGGGTTTCGTGACTCACCATGACTCCCCAAAACTCGGCAAGTCACAGGCCGAGTGACCCTCGGGGAGTCCTGGGTGGTTCAGACCCGGACTCGCCAAATTTTGGCCGAGTCATGGCAAGTCACATGACTCGGCTTAGACCCGGCGAGTCCCGAGTCCATGACTCGGCCAACGGAAAATACCGAAAAAGTAAAATAAAAAGTAAAAACACGTTAAACAATGGTTTTACTTGCTGTTCTTTTTCATTTATATTTGATTGTAAGTTGTAAAAGGCACCTCATTTCATTCTATTAAAAAAGTAGGAGCAGAAGAGTGAGTTGTGAGGAAAAAGAAGAGAGCATAGTAGGGCAACCAGCGAGGAGTAAAATTTCTTCAACAAATCACATTGGGGTAGTGTAATACTTGCATTTGGTGCATCAAAAGCTTGTTAGAGAGGATTGGAATATGTTTGAGCGCAATTGGAGTATGTTTGAGCACATACATTCCAAGAGGCACAATAGACTGTCTGTGGAGAGGTTGAATGATCTAGTCTTTGTTCATTACAACTTTTATCTTAGACAAAAACAAATTATGGACCATGATAGCACCCTGATCATGCTAGAGGAGGTTGATCCACAATCTGAGTGGATCAGTGAGGCTACAGATCCTATCTTTAGTGATGAGGACTTAGATTGGATCGACCAGGTAGATAGAGAGGCTGAGGTTGTAGCCATGGTAGAGGAGGAGGTTAGAGCGCAAGTAGAGTCAGAGCCAGAGCTAGAGCAAGACATAGCTGATGTTGGTGAGGGTAGAATGGAGTCACAGGCAGAGAGTATGGCTGTTGATGCATCCAGGACCTACCTTAGACGCTTTTGTAAGAAGGACCTAGGCTCCTTTGAGCCATAGACTTGTAATTGTTTTACTTTTGATATATGTGTGGAACTGGAACATTTGAATTTTGATGTCATGGATTTCATATTCCATGAGTTTTGTAATATTTTGACATTTGACACTATTTATATATCTATGGTTATTGGTTGTTGTTTCCTTCAGCTACAATTTGCGTTTATAGTATATACTAATGTGATCGATGTATACTTGTGTATGTGTCAAATTAAGTTCTATTTGATGATGTTATTGTGTATTTAAGGTTTGTTTAATAAAGGGTGCATGAAACAAGTTTTAAATCCTTAAAAATCGCTAAATTTCTTGGGTTTTTCACTTTGCCGAGTCCTGCCAAGTCCTGCCCGATCCGAGTCGAGTCACCCTTGCCGAGTCCGTGCCAAGTCTGAGTCCTGTTTCTATGCTTCAATCCTCAAAACACTTTTTTACAATGACAATTTCCTCTATTCTGCTCAACAACCTCCGGAAGATCAAGAAGAGGAAAGTGCTCTTTATGACTATGTTTCTCCTCTTACTAGTGCTACTCTTGTCACCTATCAATTTTTTTTTGTTTACAGGTTGATCAGACTCTGTTTTGTTGATCAGACTCTGTTTTGTTTATTTTATCTTTTTTGTTGAACTTAATCTGCCCAAACTCTGAAAATGTGTCTTTCTAACACCCACATATTTTTTATATTGTATCATTATCTTCTATATTAGTAAAAAATATTTTGTGCTATATTGATAAAAAAAATTGTGATTTCTATACGCTGCATGTACAAAACCACAGTAAATTATTTATTGATCATAACTATACTGACTTTACTTTGCGAATGGCTGATGATCTGAATTGTCCTGCAGGAAAAATCACTTACAGTGGAAAATGCAAATCTGGTGAATAAGGTAAAAGACTGTCCTATCCATAACCTCATTGCCACCATAATGCTTCTTTTGCTTTTGACTACAAAAAAATTCTAAACCTGTTATAGATTTGGGTGATGCAAGATTGCTCTTACACCATTAAATGCTCCTTACATCATTTCTCCTCTTACTAGTACTACACTGGCCACCTGTTAGTTTTATTTATGTTTACTGTTTATCGGATTCTTTGTTTTTATTTAATCTACCTAAGATCCAGAAATGTGTCTCTACTACCCACTTTGATTTTTAATACTGTATCATTGTCTTTTTAATTAATAAAACATACTGTAAGCTTTATTGATGAAAAATTGTAGTTGCTATATGCTACATGAACAAAACTGCTGCAAATTCCTTTCTGATCACAACCGCTAATGATCCCATTGTCCCGCAGGAAAAATCACTTACAGTGGAAAACGCTAATCTGGCGAAAAGGGTAAAAGACTGCTATCCATATCCTCATTACCATCATGCCTAATGCTTCTTTTGCTTTTGACCACAATGAAATTCTAAACATGATATTGACATCAATGATATTGACCAGATTGAGAAAAGTCGGACGCAGCACTTTAACATTGACATCATGGAAGGTGTCACCAATGATTTGGAAACTCAACAAGATCCGCCTCAAACTGATCTCAATCTCGTGTAATTCTGATTATCGTAATTTCTGCTAACTAATTCCTCTTCATTTCATAAGATAAAATTTAATGAAGAGATTGTGTGTGTGCAGCCTGTCATGAATTCAAGGGCACTCTATGGTCCATGAGGTTTTCAGCAACTTACTTCAGGCGTTCTGAAGCTCCTACTCTATTTAATGAGATCATATATTAGGAAGTCCAAAGATTCCATTAAAGTTGTTATACTCACATATCTTTCACTTAGTTTGCTGTCTATGCTTATGATTTGAGCTTGATGTTCACATTTTATCAACCTGAAAATAATTTCTGGTTTCAAATTTCACAGCGTCTTTTAGTTTTCTTTCTATGATAACTTTTTAACAAACAAATCCGTCAGAATTCCTTTCAATTATTTTTCTCCGCTATAAGTTTTTAGCAGGTGGGTATCGTTTATGCTAATTAAAATGTGAAGGAAAAAATCTAGTTGTGGGCTCTAATGCATCTTCCCAAAAACATTTGAAAAGAAACTTTATGAAGATAATCTGAAGTTGATATTTTGGGCTCTAATGCATCTCTGATCAAATTATGTTGCATCAATCCTTGCAATATACACGATTCTTACTTCCTAAATATCGTATCTTGCATTTTATCATTGTCTACTAGATTCTAACATCCACTCCATTGCTCTCTGAAATCTACTCTTCAATAAGTTCCAACCCTAACTTCCAATCATCTTTGTAACCCACTCCTCCTGCTCAACACGTCTGCTACATTGTTGTACTTACCATATGCTTCAGCAAAATGGGTGTCACTCCAAGAATTCAACCCAGTTCAGGTGTCTTTGATTCTTGACTGTTGATAAATTCAAGTGCTCAATGATCAATCTACAAAACAAACTCCTTTGGTGACAAGTAATGCCTTCATTCAGTGCCTGCACAAAGGCTTAAAACTCTTTATCATATACTAAATACCTATGCTTAGTGCCATTCAAACTCTTCACTGAAGTAAACGATTGATCTTGCTTCCTCACTCCATATTATTCCAATTGCGGCATTATTAGCAAATCACAATCCACCTGAAGCACTTTCTCAAAATCTGGAACTGCCAACAATGATTGCTCCATTACCCTACAGTTTAGCAACTCAAAACTCTTGGGAGTAATAGATGATCACTTGAACTACTCCTTAGTCACCTCTCATGGTTTTTGTGATTGGTGCAATGATAATGCTAAAGTTCCTGATGAACTTATAGTAGAAACTTGCCAATTCATGGAAGCTAGCTTCAAACAAGTTTTCAAGTGTCACCCACTCCATAATTTCCTTCACCTTCTCAAGATACATCGTTAGTCCATACTTGTAAATCACAAATTTCAAATAGCCTTACTCCTTGAATCTCTACAAAACTCGATACAAATGCCTCAGATGTTCGTCGTTTATATTACTTAATATATCACCTTGATATACAGCACAAACTTCCCAGTGAAAGGCCTCAATACTCGATACGAATGCCTCAGATGATCCTCGTTTATATTACTTATATATCACCTAGATATATAGCACAAACTTCCCAATGAAAGGCCTCAATACTTCATTCATGAGCTCAATGAATGTATTGGGCATGTTGGTCCAAATCCATGATCAAGAATTCATTTAGTATTCCTTTGTCTCGAAGGTTCTCTTCCATGCCTTCTGTGGTCTAAAGATGGTAGTTCTTCAAATCAATACTTGACTCAAACAATCCGTTGAATAATCCATACCTAATAATGAAAACCTATAGTTAATCTTATCAATGACCCTAGAATCAATGGCATGTACTCCATTCACCATTGGTATTTGGGTGACAAAAGTCTGATATCAATTTGTTTATATGCACTGTTTTTAAAATGTCTTGTTTTTAATGCTCTAGAAACCTTGTATTCACGAAATTTTATATCAAAATATAACATACAGATTAATAGAATTTCCCAGCCTTTGAAATTATTTAGGGCTAATTTCACTCTAAAGGGCTATAAAATGCATATTAAAAATAGGAAAAACCAAAAAAATATAAGATTTTTAATGCTTCTTAAATTTTCTCATGGAAATGCCCACCGAATGTCTTTATAGGTCTATTAGATTAGCTTTCCTCTCTAACGAACAATAGATCTTATTATACCAATATTTAAAATAAATGATTGAATGTTTCTCCAATCTGTCCCCTAGTGAATCACTTGCCTTGATGAGTAAACTATCCTACATATACCACTTGATGCAAAGGAGTTTGTTAATTCTTTAATACTTTAACAAAGTCATCATTGACTTGATATTTCTTCCTTAGAGTAGCACACATTCATTTTATCATTGTGCAAATGTTTAAGAACTAAGGTTTCCAAAAATGGTGGAAAATATGGATGCAACAAATCTATTTAAAACTAGATGTAGTACGAGAAAATGTGGAATATTAAACTCAAAAGTATTTTTATGAATCTATCTAAAGATGGTGTAGGGTCCATATTGAATGGGCAAAAGTTTCATATGTGGCCTTGAAGCCTCTTTTTCAAATATGGATATAAACCTTCTCACCAACCTAAATTGGTGAGGCATGTGGTGGTGATGATTCATTCTCTTGTTCTTCTAGTCAATATGTTGTAATATCTCATTGATCCACTACTCAATATGGAGAATCTTTTGAACAAACCTATATATTTAAGCCACCTCCAATTGATCCTATGGTGATGCTTCATTTGGCACGGTAGGAACTATTACATCAACATGTGATAATGCTTAGTAACCAAGAAAACTTTGAATGGACTATGCCTTATAGAGCTAAATAATGCATAGTTGTAACTATGTTGGATGTAGGGCTTCCAAATATTCATCCTATGTGTGAGGATTCTTTGAATCATATATTTATAATAATTGTATTGATTTGTTAATGAATTGGAGTTTCCTACAATATCACTATAGTGTTGCTATAGATTTTTCTACTAATTTTTTGGAGATTCTATATGAGTGTTCAATGATAGGTAAATTTAGATTTGTAACCAAATATTTGGAGGATCATTGTTGATTGATGTTCTTATTACTATTCCTTTTAGGAATCATTAATGCTTGATTAATAGTTGTTTGATTTTTTAGCCACACGAATCTCCTATTATATTGTAGTATTATTATTTATCACATAACATTGGAGGAGGGACGTTTGAGAACAAGGAGATTGCATCAAGTGTAAGAAATTAAATCTACTATTCTTTGATTCTATGGTTTTTTTATTATTTTAATCCATGTAGTATTAAAACAATCACATCCCTCTACATCATCATTGTTAGTCATTACAATCTTATGAGTTTTATTTATTGATATAAATTGAAAGGTACCTTTGGAATGGGCATTATAAATGATTGGAGGAATAAGTGTATTGGTTGTAGTTTTATGTAGATTATAAGAATAAAAAAAAAACTTGGTTTTAAATGGATAGTTCTTTATACTATGTTATTCTAGAATTTTGTTTAATTGGGAAGTAAATTCTATTTATATTCTCTAGAAAAAATTATGACCAAAGTAATGAATTCTATGTGTATGTGGTTATTCATGAAATCCTAATTTGTACTTTTCACATCCGGTATTATTCAATTAATGAAGTTTACACTGTCCATAATGATTTATTTATTATTCTTCTAGATTTGACCGTGTAGATTTTTACGTCGCCAACGTTTTGAATCAAACAACATGCTCCATCATTAGGGCAATAGAGCAAGTGAAAGAGCAAAAAGATTTTTATGTTGCCAACATATCGGATCAAATGCCATGCTCCATCATCAGGGCAATAGAGCAAGTGGGAGAGCAATATTTCGGATCAAACACCATGCTCCATCATCAGGGCAATAGAGTTGCTCTATAGCCCTGATGATGGACCATGGCATTTGATCCGAAATGTTGGCAACGTAAAAATCTACACGATCGAATCCAAAAGAATAATAAACAAGCCAATATTATTGTTAGACTCAATTCATGGTTTGTTCACATAGATTTTGGGTTCAATCACTTGTAAATTAAAAATAAAATTAAAAAAAATCAAAATTTTCATATGTAAGTGAAAAATTGTGTAGGTCCTAATCTAATCCTTGAGGGTTCATTTGAGATTACCCTAATATCTCTTTTGAAAATAAAAAAGCTCTACATTTTATATATGAAAGATAGAGGTAATACATCCTCTCTTATATGATATATACAAATTCACTTCTAATTAATAACTATTCATTAATATTTTCTTTCAATTTAGTTCAATTATAATAGAAAGATATTAACCACATTCCAAACAGGTGTTGGTTATATGCCATTATTACAATATGAATTCACAAAAAAATACATCGGGACAATATTATTCCATCAAGTGCTCACACAATGATAGCTTGGGTATAAATCATATAGAAATAATAGGTACAAATGAGGGTTATCTTCAGCGTACATCACCTATTCATAGAGTTATTAGCTCATACCCATATCATAGGTACTATGATGACTAATTTAGGCATATTCACATATATATAGTTTGAATAATTAACACTTCATGTTACGTATAGAATCCACCTTGCCATGACATGACGAATAAGAGATCGATCCAATCATACATACATAATGCAATAAATAGTGTATCCATCACATATACAAAGTGTTACTAACACAAAAACTAAACACATATACACAAATGTGAATAACTTAAGAACCTCAAAAGTACACATAGTTGTCAAATAAAATAAAAAAACAGTAGTTACAACCTTACTATTGGAGTAATCTACACACTTTATCTAATTATTTATTTAATTAGGTCCTTTATTACCATATTCATTTAAGCTAAACTTAAGTATTCACATTTATTTTAATTAGATTATTAATAGATTAAGTTATCTCATTCATGATGATTGTGACACTTGGTGCTAGCTAATTTAATCTTGAATTGTGATTTTGCATCTAAGGTTCCATTCATCCTTTAATAAGGATCCACTCATTCATTTTAAGAATATCTTTTTGTGCCATCAATAGAGAATTATAAGGTTGTGTTGAGACAATTATCCTTGCTTGATTTCTCTATGTGACAGGTGGTGTGTTTGCAGATGATTCTTGGCTTGTGAGGTTGAAATTAAAATTTTTGCATTGTATTAGAGCAAGTTTGTTCAATTACTTGTTGGCAACAACAATGAAGGAAAAATGAGAGTGGGGGAGTGAATCAGTTTTCATCGGATTATCAAACTTAACCTTAAATACAAATCTGATAAACTGTAGTAACAACAAAGATAAGCAAATTGATCGCACAACACACAACACCAAGATTTTGATGTGGAAAACCTGGTTAAGGGAAAAACCATGGTGGGAACCTACCCACAATAAGATGATACTTTGCAGTAGTATGTGCAAATATTACAATAGGGAATGCACATGCATTCAAACTCACTGCTCAAATATAATAACCCGGAAGGCTACAACCCTTAGGGAAGGTTCACTACCCTACAAAGAAGTCTCACTGACTTACAAAATATTCGGACAACAATCCAAAATGAAATGAAATGAAAGAATAACATCTGCAAATGGTTGATGATAGTTTCAGTTAAGCACATTATCTCCTTTGTAACACTCCAATCTCTTCTCAAACACAATTTCGAAGGATGTATTCGCTTAAGCACCACATATACCACTCTCTAATAATGGAGACACAATACCGATACATAATTTACATGACTACATCACCTATATATACAATTCATCAACCTTGACAACAAGGTCGGCTAAACCCTCATCTCACAATTACAAAATTACATCACTCAATACAAAGATCAACCATTGGACCAATATAATGATATACATGACATAACATGGACCTAAATCAAATCTCCAAACACACAACACCATTGATAATTATGTCGGGATCAACAACAACACGCTACACCACCAAGAATACCGCATAACATGAAGAATATCACCGGTTCAACAAAATCACCAAGAACGTTCACAATGATCAATGTGGACCACCAAAACAAATTGAACATGATCAGGAAAAAACAACAAGCACATTAGAACCATTCGCAATAGCTGCACCAACACCACTTATCAAATCTTCATTGATCAACATCTGAGACTTAAGAACACTCAAACAGAAGCAACTCGGACTAGAAAGATAGCTTGTGGAGTACCAAATCACAAACCATATGAAATGTAGATATACATGAACATCCCAAACAATCTCCCAAAATCATAACTCAAGATCTAATCACATCAAAATATACCAGAGGAAATACTGAACTCTACAAAGCACTGATCAGAAAAACCAAACTGCAAACCGGATCATATGATATGATAAATTAAGCTTTCGGATCACTGAAACCGATACAAAAAGATATAATGATTCAAGGAATAATTTCCATATACCAAACCATGATCCCAATAAACCAATATGCAACCACCAGAGCAATAAATCACAGGAATATGTTGACATCAATGACAACAAAATATCCGAGCAACAACAATGTCTAACAATATCCCCCTTTGGCATTGATGGCAACATATGGATGTGAAAAACAATCAATTCAAAGAAAGAAAACACCTCCAACAAAATCCCCCTAAGACCAAGCTCACCAACAACAGATAAGACACTTTTTCACATGCTTCTCTCCCCCTTTGACATCAATGACAAAGGTTCTCAAAACTGAAAACCAAACTCACTCTCCCCCTTAGATAAACAAATCATGATTACAACCAGCACATATGAACCACAAACAAAATACTCCATCAAAGGAGCAACATAAATGCATCAATCCCGACAAAAGGATAAGTCTGTGAAGTCCACCAGATTGATGCAACTCAATGCATCTAGTTCCCATCAGGAGGGGTAGATACCCCTAACTTGCCTCTCAAATAGGCAAATGTATCTGCAGGAAAAGGCTTGGTGAAAATATCATAATTTTTTTCATTTGTAGATACATACTCTAGCTTCACTTCCCCTTCACTAACTTTTTCTCTCAAGAAATGATACTTGATTGAGACATGTTTATTCTTTGAATGTTGCACCGAGTTCTTTGACATATTAATAGCACTGTAATTATCACAATATATGACAGTAGGATCATCAAAGATAACTCTAACATCCTTCAACATTTGTTTCATCCAAACTACCTAGGTACAATTACTAGCAGCAACAATGTACGTAGCTTCAGCAGTAGATAGGGAAACTGAATCTTGTTTCTTACTTACCCATGAAACCAATTTCTTACCCAAAAAGAATGCACCACCGGGGGTACTCTTCCGGTCATCAACATCACCAGCCCAATCAACATCGGTGTAAGCACATAACATGAAATAATCATTCCTCAAATACAACAAACCATAGTCCACGATTTCTTTTAGATATATGTGTTTATGGTGAAAATGGATAAAACAATATTGAAAGACTAAATGAATTCAATCACAAAACCCTAGCCTAACAACAACAAAGATCCACCATAACATATGAAGATTACCTAAGACAATGCAAATCAAATGAAATCACAAAGATTATACCATCACATGTCCAATAGGGTTTGAATCTTAATTCTTCCTATCTCCATTCATCTTGCTTGATATATTTGCTCTTATATTTTATGTGTGCACAAGAGCTCAACAAAGAGTGGAAATGTGGTTGCAAGTAGGATCACATATGAAAAATGTAGTGTAGT
The DNA here is from genome assembly GCF_030272615.1 of Cryptomeria japonica. Lineage (NCBI taxonomy): Eukaryota > Viridiplantae > Streptophyta > Pinopsida > Cupressales > Cupressaceae > Cryptomeria > Cryptomeria japonica. Next base: position 56,449,540 of record NC_081407.1, on the reverse strand, counting down.
CAAGTGCATAATTGAGATAGTTAGGATGCATAGATTGATTAGGGTTGATAATGAAGGAAGCATCTCCTTATATAGAAGACAATATAAGAAATGGAGGGATAAGATTGAGAGGTGTAAAAGAGGTCGGCTATGATTAGAGGGTAAGTAAAGAAAATAATAAAATAATGAGAGGGTAGGTAGTGTAAGAATTAAGAGATAAATGACATGTGTCATAGGTAGAAAAGGCTAATGAATTAATTAAATAAATAAAGATTTATTTAATTAATAGAAGAAGTGGGATCAATTAAATAAATAAGATATTTATTTAATTTAGAAAAAGGATAATTTAAATAAATAAATGTATTTATTTAAATGAGAAATAAGGCTAGAAGAGGATAAATGAATTAATTAAATAAATAAAGATTTATTTAATTAATAGAAGAATTAGGCTTAGATAATTAAATAAATAAAGATATTTATTTAATTAGACATGACAATTTTAGGTGTCTACATTTTGCCCCTCTTTGAGACAATGTAACTTGTCGCATTGTTTCAAAGAAGATAATATGAACTGATACAAAGTTTCCTCAAGATGGGAATGATATGCCCCCTCAAGTGATTGGATGAAAATGTCTGAAAAGATCGCAGACAATCTTTCGATAAGAAAGAAAGGCTAGAATGGACTGACTGGATAGAATAGAGTGACAGAGTCACGGGATAATGAAGACTGACTTAAGAAACGAAGGCTAGGGCTAGGGCAGTCTATAAGATAGACCACGAGGGGAATACATCTTCATTGTCATCCACACATCCAAGAGATTAGAGTGCAGAGAGAGAATAGAGCAGCAACAGTCAACAGCGATGGCATTGGTGCATAGATTCAATCGCGTTCACCGATTTCAAAGGCCAGCAAATGCAGGAGAGCTGGTGAGTACCACAAAACCTCTTTGTACTTTGTCACATTAATTGTTGTCATTAATGCATCTTAGGTAGTGCAATAAATGTGCTTTAGGATAATGTCAAAAAATGTCAAAAAACGCTTAGGCGTGTCTGCATTGGTGCTAGGCATGTTTGGGTTGGCTAGGAGCGTTTATGCAGTATGTAAGCGCGTGTATGTCTTCAAGGTCAAATCGGCAGTTCTGTGATGAACATATGTTGTCGATTGGATAAGCTATTGAGAGGATACACTCAAGCAGGTCCTCTAGGGAAGACTAAAATAGCAAATAGGGCTAGGATTGACAATTTTGTGATAGAACATACGTTGCCAATTAGGAAACTACTTAAGAGGATACACTCAAGCAGAGGCCCTAGGATAAGATAGATCAAGGCACTTTGTGATGAATAGAGAATATCAAGAGGAGCAACACTTTGTGATGAACAGTGAGCACCAAGACATAGTACTTTGTGATGAACAAGGAGTACTAAAAAGAGTAGCACTTTGTGATGAACAAGGAGTGCAAAAACACGTAGTACTTTGTGATGAACAGAGAGTACCACTTTGACTGACACAGTTGATTTGCTTGGCTGCAGGAGTACCTGCCTATGCTAGAGTCACGAGAGAGATTCCCATCGACTCAGAGATTACAACCAGAGCTATCATTCGAGGACCGAGCTACTATTGAGGTTATGGGTCTGTGATTTATTCTGTATGTGCCTGAGTTTCGAGCGAACATGGGGTTGTTGACTACGCTGGCTAAGACATGCACGTTCCATTTGTTGATGGGTGAGATGACAGTCACCTTAGAGGATGTGTACAAGATTATGAGGATACCGATCGATAGGAAGTTGATACCCTATGATCGAGACGGAGATAGGGATGCCCTGAGACGAGTTTTCTAGGATCTAGGACTAGAGATGAGGGTTGGACATGTGGCTTGGGATACCATGACACAGACAAGATTGGCACTACCAGCAGTACTGGCAGAAGTGATCAATGGATTCCTCTGTATCAGTTTTGTAGCATTTTGTATGATGATGTAGACACCTACGGGTGATTGTAGCCATATGATTTTGACATCATTGTATCATAACACTTATGATTTTTGATATATATATGAGATGATTCATCTTTGCAGCAACTATATGCATGTGTACCTATGTGATGTATGTTTCTATGTGATGGTTAGATATGGATGCAAATATGTACATGAGGAAATGCAATATTTTTGTTCTTTTATGTTTTTATATGTTATGCAAATGCAAATGTGAATGTATGAAATGCAAATGAATATGATAATGCAAATAACTATTTACATGATGGGAATGTAAAATGTGCTAAGATGTGTTGTGTGCAAGATGTGATGCAATTGTGATATCTATATGTATGTATGAAACACTAATATGTGGGAATGCAGGTGCAACTACATGAAATGCAGATATTTTTTTTTTGGTGTGTCATTATACTTAGTCATGTGATAGCAAGCTACACGGAATCAAGAAGGACGATGGAAGTCAATCAAGAAAGGGGGTGGAAGATAGAAGATATGAAAGTGAAAGAGCTTCTTGTGCGTTATCATCATTGAGCTTTATTAAGGCAAGTAGGTTATGACAATCGAGGCATATGTTCGACCTAGAAAGTCATTGTACCTGTTTGCATGGAGATAAGACAGTCATAAACAAGGAATGCCCCAGTTCACACTAAACTCTCAGTATCCTCATATCCTTGGACAAGTCATAGCATTACTAAGAGACAATCCACAGACAACAAAGAAAAATAGGTGATGATACCCTATCCTCGCCTTTCAGTCAAAGACATCTTGGAGATAGAATCTCTAGTCAGAGACATCCCGAAAAAGCTAAAAGACATGTCACCAAAAGATAAAAATCAAAAGAAAACCAAGACTCGACACCAATATTCACCGTAGTCCTCAAGTTTAGTGTCTCTTGTCACTTGTATAAGTCTTATTTGATTGTGGTCACAATGTTTACTTTCACAAAAGGATAGATAGCACTGAACCATAATGTTGTCTGAGTCTGTTGAAAGATTTGATTTGTAGAAGCCCATTGTTGTTGTTGTGTCTCATCTGAAACTGACTGAATCTATGAAACTGATACTTTATTGCGAAGAAGACGGAACTTTATTACGGATTGGTGATGCAAGTGTTGCTTTATTGCGGATTGTGTGCAGATAGACTGAAGAAAAGTGGAAGAAACTGTACTCCTCGAAACATGTGATGTTCTCAGTTCCACACCCATCACTAGACATAGGATTTGTCTTAGCCATAGATAGGATCTGATTTATTATGGATGGAAAGGGGTGAATATATTATGGATGGAAAGGGGTGAATAGGGAAGTTTATTATGAATGGCGAACCAATCTTGGGTGGATCAATAACAAGCCATGATGGGAACAGGTAAGTTTATTATGAATGAATAGGTTGTGAGTGTGTGCAAAGTGAAAGGATGAAATGGAATCCTGAAGGAGGGAGGAGCAATGTCTCTACACATGGCACTAGTGACCCAGTTTTCACCATGGTACTTGCCCAGGGCACCACTGAAGTGGTTTTCACTGTTGGACGAAATGTTTTTCTATTTTTTAAAAAAAAATTTGTGTCACAAGGCACCTATTTGCCAAGTTTTCATCAAGTAACGATTTTTTATTTTTATGATTTTTTTTGTATTTTGAATTTTTTGTATTTTTTTATTTTATTTTTTAATTTTTTTTATATTTTTGAATTAGGATATTCTGAAGAGCTATGTCTAAAACCTGCAAAGGTGCATGTTGTTGATAGGATCCTCTAAAGGTTCACCCTCTGTGGTTGAGAGCTGATATGCGCCAAATTCATATGTTGTTGTGATGATGTAAGGACCAAGCCAGTTTGGTTCAAACTTACCCTTCTTCTCTTTGTCTTGTTGATTTTTAGGATTTTCTCTGAGAACTAAGTCACTTACCTCGAATGTGTGAGGCTTAACCTTATGATTGTAACTGCAACATTCCTTGATTGAATGATGTGTATCTCGAGTGACTGTCTTCCTTGATGAAGGAACTGAGATAGAATTACTAGTGTGTGGACTACACAGGCTTGTATGCATGTCACCTGAAGAAGTTTGGGCATCCCTGACATCAAAGTCCCTCGAGGAAGCTCCATTAAAGGTCCATGATGTATCACCAAAACGGAATGGATGTGCGAAACAAGTGGATGAGTGATGAAGGCTTATGATTGCGAAAAGAAGTGAAAGTAGGATAGCATGATGGAGACTTAGGATCAACAAGTATGCTTTTTTATTTGAAATTTTAGAACTTTTGCCCCCAGTTATTTTGATATTAGGGGAGATTATCTTTTTCTCTTTTTTCTTCATATGATTTTTATCCTTGACTTTGATTTTTGCAAAGTCCAATAACTTTTGATTTTGATTTGGACTGGAGGACTTTTCTTTAGTTTTGACTTTTAGATTTTTCTTTTCAAAGCTTGATTTTTGATCCCCAATGAGTAAGGTCTTTTGTAATTCTTGTTGATCCAAGTCTGGGAGAGGAGTGAAAATGGAATGAGTGGATGAAATAGTAAAGCTATGTGAGTTCTCAAGAGGGCTAGCGATACACTCAATAGATTCTTCATTGGAACCACTCTTAGGACTATTGATATCAAGAGATGCTTGCACCGCTAGAGGAGATTTGCATTCAGACTTAGTAGCCACAACACTAGGTGGTTCACACCCAGTTCCTTGATATTGCAAATTGTTTGTAGATTGTTCCTGTCGATTGAATACCTTAGGAGATAGTGGGAGTTGATCAACATGAAAGATATACTCACCGCATCCCAAGTCTTTAATTTTGAACTTTTCTTTGATCTCTAATTGTTTTGATGTAAAATCTTTCAAGGATTCTGAATCCACATATGCCGATGAAGGAATAGCCTCTCGATTGGTTGGAATTGTTATTTCTGATCTCAGTCATAGATTGTTGCAATATATGAATGGATTAGGATTAGATTTGATAGTTACTTCAACTCCATTGTGTGGAAACTTGATACATCGATGATATGTAGATGGTACTATGTTCATCTCATGAATCCATGGACGTCCTAGCAATATGTTATATGTGAGATCCAGGTCTAGGACTTGACAAACCACATCCTTTGTAACAGGCCCAACCCTGAGAGGCAAAGTGACTGTGCCTTTGGATGAACGCTCTTCATCATCATATGCCTTGATGGTAGTTTTATTTGTAGAATTCATAGCTTTATCTGAATATCCCAATTGTTTAATAGTTCTCAATGTGCAAATGTTTAGACCTGCTCCTCCATCTATTAGGACTCGTTTTATTTGATGTTTGTGTATGAAGGCTTCAATGTGTAGTGGTGCATTATGTGGCTAACTTACGGAGGCGTCATCGACTTCTATGAATGTAAGGGAGTGTGGAATGGAAAGGTATCCCACCATGGCTTGAAATTGGTCCACATTTAGATCAATGGGGACAATAGTGTCTCTCAAGATTTTGTCAAGAATGGCTTTATGTGCGGGGGATATGCGTAAGAGCTCAAGGATTGAAATAAGCGCAGGTGTTTTCCCTAACTGTTCTACAAGATCGTACTCAGGCTTGGTTGATGAGGAAGCGGTGTTTTTAGTTGGAGCACCTTGCAAAGTGAATTTACCTCAACGAGTTGTAACATTACATTCAGAGGTAGGTTTGGAAGAAGATCCAATGCCTTTTAGGACAATCTTGGGTCTTTGGGTAGAATTCTCAAGTGTTTTATCCTTGATGATAATGGTAGAGACATAATTGTCCATTGAGATGTGATTGAGAGTTGAATCATAGTTATAGGATGCTCTGGTATAGTTGGTTTGATTATCTATGGCTTTAGCTTTTCCCTTGTCATGTTTTGGGAATGGTTCCTTAAACATCTCATGTTCTTGATTGGAGGAATGTCCTTCAATCTCAATGTCACCTCTATCAATGAGATCTTGTATGATGTTCTTCAGTCAATGGCAATTTCCTATTTTATGTCCCTTTCTTTTATGAAATTCACAATACTCATCATCATTCCACCAATTTGGTTTGACCTTTGGCTCATATGGAGGTAGATCTGGAATTGTTATTATCTTGTTTTCCACTATCGTTTTGAAAACTGAGTCAAGTGGTTCTCCCAATGGAGTGTACTTCTGTCATGATTTGGAAGTTGTTTGGGTATTCACTTGATTGTTTGTAGAGCTTGATCCAGAAAAAATGATTTTTGGTTGTATCGTATTGGCATCAACAACACCATCATTGACTATGTTCTTGTTTTTATTCCAAAATCTTGTCTTGTCTTTTCCTTTAAAGTCATCTTTGTTTTCCTTGAATATCTTAATGACTCCTTGTTCAATTAGGACCTTCTCTGTTGCTAATCCTTTTTCAATGACGTCCTTGAAGGTGGACAAACAAGCTTTTCTTAGGTCATAACCAATGCCCTTGTTAACATTCTAGGTGAACATCTCTACCATTTGTTTTTGTGGAATTTCACAAGAGCATCTGCTGGCTAGATTCCTCCATCTTTGTAAAAATGATGAAAAAGACTCTCCATCTTTTTGCTTGGTGTTGCACAAAGTAGTGACTGATATGTCTGTCTCTATGTTGTATGAGAAATGTTGGATAAATGCCTCTGCTAAGTCACCCCATGACTTAATACTAGGTGGAAGTTGGGAGAACCATTCCATAACTTGATCACCTAGGCTTTGTGGGAATAATCTCATCAAATATGTCTCTTTTGAAGCTACCTCAATGCAAGCTGTGAAAAATTGTCTTATGTGTGCTTTAAGATCCCCTTTTCCTCTATACTTATCAAACTTAGGTGTCACAAAGTGTGTAGGAAAAGGAGGCATTGGAATGCTCTTGTCAAATGGATAAGGACATACATCTCTCATTGTGTATGTTGGCTTCAGTGTATTTATGTCCTCCATTTTATTTTGTAAGTCCCTTATTTGTTGCTCCAAATTGTTCTTTAGTGGAGACTGACTTCTTGGACCATACCCCATGCCTAAACCATTGGGTGGAGGAGGAGCATGTTGCATATATGGATGATATTGATCATACACATGTTCATATGGAGGAGTTCTATAATGATGTTGCGTATATGGACCACTTGGTATAGAGTCATGGTGAGGAATGGAATATCTGCTTTGTCCATGTATACCATACTCTACAAGAATGTCATGTTCTAATGTGTTGCCCCCAAATTTGACGCAAGGTTTCCTTGTGTCCAAATTTTGAGCATGCCTTTGAATATCCAATTGCTTTGGTGGTTGATCCTTAGCGTTGGTATGTGGTTGAGCATATTTTTCCGCATAAGACTTCCATAATGGTCTATGAAGGTGAGTATCATATGCTTGACCATGTGTGTATGGGACCTCTACTTTTTGAAACAAAGATGATGGTAATTCGGGCACAAGATGTGGTCCTCTATTGCCTCCACTATTAGGCCTCCTTTGATCCATGTTGAGGTGAGATTGTTGCAAAGGTCGATTTTCCATTATTTGAGACATGTCAAAATCATGAGGTATCTTGGCTCCACTTTGTGCCATCATTTGTAAGAAGTATTGTCTATCTCTCCTCATTATTTCCTCAACCAATCGATTGAAACGGGGATCCATAATGGATTCTTCCACATCTGATGAATGTACGGAAAAGTTGTCCATATTTTCATTGTGTGTATCATTGCTGTTTGTAGTGTCCATGTGCTCAACATTTGGAACGTTTCTATAAGCATCCATGTCAAGTAATGTAGTATGATCAGAATTGAAAAAGATATCATTGTCATACTCATAGGAGCTCATGTTTGCGGACTCTTGAGCCTCTTTAGTTTCTCTCCTAGATTTTTGGGAACGGGTTTGAACCATGAACTAGGTATTGACCAAGATGTGTGAGACTAGATGAAAATGGAAAAGAGTATGGAAGACCAAGAGTTGGATGGAATGTAAATGAATTTGAGGTTTACTTGCAATGTCCAAAATGTAAGACCAAGTATGTATGTGGTAGAGTGGGTGTGACTTCCAAAGAGAGGATAGTTTCTCTTGATGAGGTAAGTTGACCTTGACTCTAAGTAAGACCAAATGAGACCCAAAGGTGATAGATCTTGATGAGGGACCACTTAGCAAAATGTTGTTCTATGTAGTGTGTTGACAAAGTATGATGAGGACAAGCAAGTGACCTTTTGACTCAAGTTTAGACAAATGTGAATGTAATGCAAGGTGTAAAGAAATGATGGACTTTGTGAGACCCAAAGACAGGTTGAATTCTAGATGAAAACCTGAAGAGATAGCTTAGGAAGCTCAAGAATTCTAAAACTTACCACTCTTATTTGTTGGACTGTAAATTTTTCCAATTTGTGAAGTTGTTGTTGTGACCAAATCTGAATTTTTGACTGTTTTTCATGACAAGAGGACACAATGATGATGAAGACTCAATGTTTGCAAGTGTTTAGACTCAAAAATGACTCAAAGAAAAGTGTGTTGTTTGATGTAAAATTGTTTTGCATACACTTGAAGACACAAAAGACACAATGTTTTGTTGTTTGGTCTTGAATGTTTGATTGTTCAAAATAATACAAGAACAATTCTTATGGTTGGCTAGGACAATAGTTGTTGATCCCACATGGAGTTTCCCCTGAAGCTACACTATTTAGAGCAGATACTTAGATGCTTGACCCCACTAGCTCCACCCTCGGCACTCACTTCTCGGGGTAGCCAAGCATCAGTCTCCACGAAAACTCCCCGTGGCAAACTTTGTATCTCTACTAAGAACCGTATGTGTGTGGGCCGCTACCAGAGGTCCGACCTCCTGCCCCAACAACTAGAAGGATTTTGGCTTCTAAAACAAAAAGGTGCTAGTAAGGGCATCCTCTCATGTGGCCATACATGCGACACTTTCAGCTTTGTAAATACAGAAGGCTCCCAACCGGTAGGGGTTACGCCCTACAACTGATCAAATAAATTTGATCAAACGGGTTTATGGGGAGACATAGTGTCAGTATGAATTAATCAGTACACATTATCCATAGTTTTCACCATGAATATAGTTGTTTATAGTGGTTCGGAAGAGGTGGGTTTTCCTCGCTACCACTTGGGTTGTTCTCTCCTCACTAATAGTCCTAATGACCACACGGGGAGATAGGCCCTCTAAAGATGAAACAAAAAGAGTCTATTGCTCAAAACACAAAAGACAATGGTTCAATTTTAGTGCACCAATTGAAGTGTTTGCTAATCTATGAAAATAAGACACACAATAAAGATCAAAAACCCTTGCCAAGGTCCTGCAACAAAGATTTGTTAGTAGTTTGGATTGTTTCAAATGATCACCCCTTCCTGCAAGCACACAAGTTAGGTAAATTTTAGATCAAAAAGACTTTATGAAATAGGAGCCTTCAACAATGCATTTTGTTGACCAATTCAAAGATCTGATTCATCATAAAAATAGACCACCTGTAAAATTTTAAGAGATTTCCATAAATGTAAGAAAATCCAAAAAAATTGCTAAATTGCTCCAAAAATTATTTTTTTTATGAAAAATCATAAAAAATTCATATAAAATGCAAAATTGATCCAAAAACTCCAAAATTTTTACTGGAGAGTCTTGATGGTCTTTCAAACCTGCATAAAAAAAAATCTACAACAAATCCAAGCAGTTTGTGAGATATGAGTAAAATAATGCAAAACCTTAATTTTCAAAGATCCAATTTTTGAGGAATTATTTTGCATCAAATTTAAAATCACAAAGAACAGATCCTATGTATAATTTTGAGAGATTTCCAAAAATATAAGAAAATCTAAAAAATTCGCTAATTTGCTCTCAAAATTGATTTTTTATGAAACCTCATAAAAAATTCATATAAAATGCAAATGTGATCCAAAAAATCTGAAATTTTTATTGACGCCTTTTGATACTTTTCCTGACCTGCACAAAAAAATTTATGACAAAATTTGAAGCCGTTAGTGAGATCTGATCAAAATAAGGAAAAACCCTAATTTTTAAAGATCCAATTTTTTAGGAAATATTTTGCATCAAAATTAAAATCAAAAAGAACAGATCCTGTCTATAATTATGATAGATTTCCAAAAATGTAAGAAAATCCAAAAAATTCTCTCATTTTCTCTCAAAATTAATTTTTATGAAAAATCATAAAAAATTCATAGAAAATGAAAATGTGCTCCAAAAATTTTGAATTTTGGATTGTGAGCTCCACATACTTTCTTCAACCTGCAAAAAAAATTTGGTGCAAAATTTCCAAGCCATTTATCAGATATGATCGAATCTCTCCAAGATCTTGATTTTGTGTCCAAAACCCTAGCTGCACAAGGTTATTCTCCAAATTGTTTTACAAAATAACAATATAGGGTTAGAAAAATCTGCAAAAAACACAGATCTAACAAAAATCCATGTCCCACGGGGCGTGCCAAAATATTTATGGTGAAAATGGATAAAACAATATTGAAAGACTAAATGAATTCAACCACAAAACCCTAGCCTAACAACAACAAAGATCCACCATAACATATGAAGATTACCTAAGACAATGCAAATCAAATGAAATCACAAAGATTATACCATCACATGTCCAATAGGGTTTGAATCTCCATTCTTTCTATCTCCATTGATCTTGCTTGATATATTTGCTCTCAGATTTAATATGTGCACAAGAGCTCAACAAAGAATGGAAATGTGGTTGCAAGTAGGATCGCATATGAAAAACGTAGTGTAGTCAAGTGCATAATTGAGATAGTTAGGATGCATAGATTGATTAGGGTTGATAATGAATGAGGCATCTCCTTATATAGAAGACACTATAAGAAATGGAGGGATAAGATTGAGAAGTGTAAAAGAGGTCGGCTATGATTAGAGGGTAGGTAAAGAAAATAATAAAATAATGAGAGGGTGGGTAGTGTAGGAATCAATAGATGAATGACATGTGTCATAGGTAGAAAAGGCTAATGAATTAATTAAATAAATAGAGATTTATTTAATTAATAGAAGAAGTGGGATCAATTAAATAAATAAGATATTTATTTAATTTAGAAAAAGGATAATTTAAATAAATAAATGTATTTATTTAAATGAAAAATAAGGCTGGAAGAGGATAAATGAATTAATTAAATAAATAAAGATTTATTTAATTAATAGAAGAATTAGGCTTAGATAATTAAATAAATAAAGATATTTATTTAATTAGACATGACAATTTTAGGTGTCTACAATATGAATATCCTCTTTACAACAGTGACATAATTCTCTTTCGGATCAGCTTGATATCTAGCAGTCATGCACACAACATGCGTAATATCAAGTCTAGTTTGAGTTAGGTATACCATTCCACTAACCATAGATTTGTACAAGGTCTAATTAGCTTTCAGAGATTTATCATTTTTAGATAATTTGCAACCAGTCACCATACGAGTTTGATTTGGTTTATAATCTTCTAACCCAAACTTCTTCAGCAATTCCTTCACATATTTAGTTTGAGATATTAAATTACCTTTTCCAATCTATGAAATCTACAATCCTAAGAAAAATTTCATCTCTCCTATCATAGACATCACAAATTCTTTTTGCATATCACCGACAAACTTCATGCTCAAGTTATCATCTCCTCCAAAGATAATATCATCAACAAAAACTTCAACAATCAAGATATTATCATTGTCAATTTTAAAATACATATTACTATTAGCAGTATCTTTATTAAATCCTTATTTCAACAAGTACTTATCCAATCTAGCATACCATGTTTTAGGGGCTTGTTTCAGTCCATAAAGAGCTTGCTTCAGTTTGCATACCATGTCTCCATCATTTGATAATGAGAATCCATCAAGTTGCTCAATGTAGACTTCTTCCTCAAGATCAACATTCAAAAAGGTTGACTTGACATCCATCTGATATACCTTGAAATCCTTATAGAAAGCATATGCAAGCAATAGTCTAATAGCTTCAAGTCTAGCTACCAGAGCAAAAGTCTCCTCATAGTCAATTCCTTCTTTCTAAGAATATCTTTTGCATACTAATTTTTCTTTATTTCTGACAACTTCACCAACTTCATTCAATTTGTTCTTGAATACCCATTTAGTACCAATTACATTCTTGTCTTTAGGTCTAGGCACAATTTCCAATGTGTTATTATTTTCAATCTGATTCAATTCTTCTTCCATAGCCTTCATCCAATTTTCATCTTTGCAAGCCTCAACAACATCTTTAGGTTCAATTTTAGAAATCAAACATACTTCTTCAGCATCTAGACTTCTTCTAGTTATCACACCTTTATTTTTATCACCAATGATCTAATTTTCATAATGATTCAATCTCACATACCTCAGAGTCTTCTAATTATTCTAACTTCTAGGTTCATGCACCTCTTCACAAGCAGCAACAATATCCAGATTAACTGCCTCTACCAAATCCTTCTGCTTGAATTCTTCAATCTGATTTAGTTTTAAAACAACATTCTAATCATCATCATATATGCATGCCCTGATCTCTTTTCCATAGTTCTCATGAACCTTCATATTTGCAATTTCCACTATCTTTCTCAGTCTCTTATTGTAGCACTAGTAGGCTTTTCTCTTTGTTGAATATCCCAAGAAGATTCCTTCATCACTTCTTGCATCAAACTTTCATATATCTTCATCTCTCATGATATAACACTTGCTTCCAAAAATTCTAAAATATCTCACGGTAGGAACATGACCAAACGATAGCTCATAAGGAGTCTTACTGGTATCACATTTTATATGCACTCGGTTGAATATGTAAACAACAGTTCCATCAGATGAATACTGCTTGCTCTTGAAAGAAATTCTTATTTGCTTACCCATTTGACATTCCTTACATACTGGATTAGCTGGCTTAACAATTTTAGGCAAATCTCTAACAACTTGAGTAGAACTAATCTTAATCATTGAGTCAAAATTAACATAACACATTCTCCTATGCCATAACCAACTTTCATCAATCTAAGCAATCAAGAAACTTTTCTCATTGGCATTGAAATGAAAGATATTACCTTCACTCTTAGTTCCTGATTCAATCTCTATACCAGAGGCATTTAGAATCTTGCATTTTCCATTCTTGAATCACAAATCATAACCTTTGTCCACCATCTGTCTAACACTCAAAAGATTATTCTTCAAACCTTCAACATACAAGATGTCATCAGTGTTATGCTTACCATCAAAGGAAATAGAACCTCTACTATGGATCACATATGATTTGTCATCTCCAAATCTTACTATTTCACCATCATATCTCTCCATATTCACAAATTTTCTTTTATCACCGGTCATATGATGTGAACAAGAACTGTCAATCACCCATTCATCTTTCTCTTCAACTTTAGCAGCTAAAGCTTTCTCCTCAATAATGCATCTTATGGAATCAATAGGTACCGATCCATCTTCTTTAATAACAATAAACACAATTTCATCTCCTTCTCATTCTTCATTTGTAACACCTTCGTCAACAGTATAATAACAGTTCTTTTGATGCTTATACTTTTGGTTAGAGTTGTAGGGCTTATCATACTTCTCATGATTCTCATATCTATCATTTCTATCATGCTTATCAAATTTATCATGCCTATCATACTTACACTATTAAATTTGGAAACATTTTCTAATGAAATATCCTCGAAATTCTGATGATTTTGTGTCGTAGGCTCATCTAAATGACAATGAATTTTTCATCGCTAAAATATCATTGGAGCATCCAACGCAGGATATTTTGTCAAACAACCGATGAACATTCCATCAGTAACCAATTTCACCTCGCACAAAACCATGCAACATTTTTTGTCAGAACCCCGACGGAAACCATGATAGTTTTTCGTTGCATGTACAACATTCTTGTCGAAACCTTTTCTATACGGACGACAAATTTTGATGACATCGATTTTCAGAATTCAAACGGACTGCCACTATGCTCCAACGAATATGTTGTGCCTCCGATGAAAAATTTCATCAGAAGTTCAACAGTCTTGTCGAGGCATTTTGGGGGCGTTTGTTGAGATTCCGACAAAAAGTTAATATTTTAAAAAAATGTCAATCTCTCTCTCTCTCTCTCTCTCTCTCTCTCTCTCTCTCTGCCTCTTTCTTTCTCTCAGGTGTCTCTATCCCATTATATCCATTCTCTCCCTCCCACTCTTTGTCTCTCTATCCCCTTCTCCCTATCAGCCTCTATCTCTATCTCTCCCTTTCTTTACAAGGTTTAGAGTTAGGTTTGGGGATTGATGGTTCACTACAAACTCTCTATATCCATATTATTTGCATTACATATAAGTACAAACTTAAACTTAACTTTGAAATTTTTTACTTGGCTAATAGATGGTTAAGTTACTCTAATTCGGTTAAGGGTTATAGAAGGTTGTCGATACTTAAACTTAACTTTGGAAAATGTTAGTGTTGTCGAAACATCAGTGCTATGAGGCTTTTATTATCAAATATAGGTAAGGGTTTTTGAGTATCACAAGGTGATAGAAGATAGGGTGAAAGTAATTCCAAGAATATGATCAAAAAAACCTTGAGTTCAATCTCTCACCAAGAAGTGATAGTAATCAGAGGTTTTAGATTAGAGAGACACTATCAAAGGAAGACTCGGAGAAACTAAGTTACTATTATGTAATTTTGGGTAATGTTTTAATTGCAAAATTATTAGTTCAATGATTACAAGTTTTGTGTAGAAGATGCTCTAAAATCTTGAAATGTAAAATTTCTGACTGTTTATGGAAAGCCTTAGATATGAGAGCATATGTTTTTATCTTTGTAGATAGGAATCTGGAAATCATCAAAGCAAATAACAAATTAAGCTAGCTCAATCATGAAAACTAAAATGCAGTGACAAATCGTAATTACATTCAACGAAAACATGAAGACAAGACATTCAAAATGAAATCTAAGCAAACCAAATGTAGATGTCTCCTTCATGTGGCTCCAGTGTCCTTCTTTCTCCTTCAAATTGCTTTGTTTTGTGGATCTAACCTTCAAGTGCATAAGCCTAATGTGAAAGCAAGATTGACAAGACGAGACGATAGCATAAGGGTACTAGAAGCATGATTGATTCGACCTTTTGATTGAAGAAATTCATCCAATTTATAGATAAATCGAAGAAAAGACAAGATTAGCATGAAGAGATTTGAAAGGAAATTTCAAATCAAGAATGACAATTATGACAAATTATGACAAATTGACACTTTCTATGCAAGATTGATTGATTGATAATTATGACAAATTGCTATGTCAAAATTGATTGATTGACAATTATGACAAAATATGACAAATTTGCTATGTCATTCCCATGAAATTAGGAGAAATATTAGAAAAATAGGAAATTAGATGAATTAGAAATTAGGAAATTAGAAAATTGATGAAAATTAGAAAATTAGGAATTAGGAGAAATTAGTAAATTGGAAAATTAGGTAAATTAATTAATAATTTTTCATTCATTAATTAATTCACAAAGAGAGGAGAAATTAGTTAGCCAATTAAATAAACATTTAACTATGGCAAGAAGACTTAGGATAAATAAATAAATTATTAATCCTAGAGGGAAAATGACAAACAAGATTAAATGAATAAATCATAAAACCCTAGAAGATGAATTAGAAATGCAAGGATGACAATTAGGTCTTGATGTAGGATCGATTTGATCATGATTCTGACTTGATAAAAGACCCATGCTGATAAATGATTTGATTGATAAATGCGCCAATTGACAAGGAACAATGACTAATTGATCCAAATTGACATGATTGAGAAGGATGACGATCGATGACAAATTGATGACAAATCGATCGCAAAATGACAAGATTGAAAATGACAACAATCGATGACAAAATCGATCACAAAATGACAAGAAATCGATCGCAAAATGACAAGATTGATGACAAATTGATCGCAAAATGAAAAGATTGACCAGAGGACAAGGATCAATGATGAATCAATCGCAAGATGACAAGATTGAAAAGAGGACAAAACCCTAATTAGGATTGACGATGTCCAAAATGATGACAAATGAACACACACATTGATGCGACAGGATAAGATCGATCAAAATCATGACTGAAGATTGTTATCAACAAGACCAAATTTGAAAGCAAGACAAATGAAGAATGTAGAAGAAGGACTCGATGCTTGCAAATGATAAAGACCAAGTGCGTAACATAGGAGAAATGTTAATGTGATGCAAAAACCCTGAAATAAGGCAATGCGCCAATGTTAAAATACGACTCCGCAAGCGTTGACCAGTTTTAAATGTCTACATTTTGCCCCTCTTTGAGACAATGCGAGTTTAAGCGTTGTTTCAAAGAACAATAATAAAAATGCCCCAGATAATGACAATGACATATGCATGCCCCCTCGAGGAATTGGCCAGAAACATCCAGAAAAGAGGCCAATTGATCGATAAGAATGATAGAACATGATAGGAGCAAACAGACTAAAAATCAGGGATCGGATGCATAAATGACAAGCAATTGAAGGTGCAAAAGACCATGACTAGCATGAGATGGAGAGAGTGCACGTCCATCTATGCACTAACAAAGATCTATAAATGAGACAAAGAGAGTGAAAAGAGCTCATTTGCACTAGTCAAAGTGGAGGATTTGTTGCTCTGGAAAAGGACGCTTGCAAAGAGATGGTGAACATTCCAATGGTAGATCATCTCGGGGAATGTGTACGCACCTACAGATGATCGGACGATGCGGGAGCAGCGGTATGTATCTCAAAAACCTATATTGTCAATTTTATGAATTTGACTTGCTTGCGGGACATTGTGGGGCCCACAGAGAATGCAGAAAGTGACTTATGCGCCTGTGTGAGCACATCCTACACTTGTGTAGGGTACATAGGCGCAAGTTGATGCAACACAGGTGCAGGATACAACACACAGGCATAGTTGTGCACTGGGAGCTCAAATTTGGTCAAAAACAGCATGCGAAGGGTCCGAAAAGGGGGATAAGGGTAGGATAGGTCAAAATAGATTAGAAACACCCTGATTTGGACATGAAATAAGGAAATGCAGCCCGTAGAAGGAAACCCTAAAACTAACAAAGTGTGCCCCAATTGTGATGCAGAGTCAACAGTATCCACTGATTACACGGGAGAACCGACCTGACTGCTTCATGTTATGACATAAACTTCGGAGCATGGACAAAGATACATTAGCAGGACTTGGAATATACTATATCACATTCATGCCCAAGATTAGGGAAAACACAGGACTACTCACCACACTGGCAGAGCGATGGCATTCAGAGACTTCCTCATTCCATCTAGCAATTGGAGAGGCGACTATGACACTAGAGGATGTATGGTGTATCCTCCGCATTCTGATTCATGGGGAGATGATAGAGTATGACCTAGTGATAGGGAGAGATGCTTTGTGTAGATTATTTGAGTGCGATGCAGATGATCTGGATATCGTAGAGAGGGAGATTGGCTGGGAGACCATGGCATCAGAGTACGATCGACGATATGTGGTGATAGCCATGGTTATAGCATGCCTACTAGCAGGGGACAGATGAGGACATGGATTCCCTATTGGATGGGGAAGAGTGCTAGAGTAGATGGCAATAGAGGGAATAGTGTATGCAAGGGGACCATGTGTACTTGCTATGCTATATTTTCAGTTGCATCAGATAGCATATTAGGGGGTGCAAACATTGAGCTATGGAGTCACACTGTTACAGGTATGGGCATTTGAGCACATAGCCTTATGTCAACCGATTGCAGAGAGACATGTATTACCACACCAACCATATGTGTACTGCTAGGGGGGAGCACTTATATAGGGTCCTTTCAAATACATATTGTATTGGTGACATGAGCTAGACAGATTGAGAGAGTTCACATGGAGGCCATATCTTGATTGCCCTAGATGGTCAGATGATAGTGATGAGCTACTGTATTGTAGACAGGAGAGATACCTGATTGAGTGACCAGTGAATCGCTAGAGGGTGATTGAGATGTACCTACCAGAGAGAGTCAGATGATAATTTGGAGAGAGGCAGGATGTACATAGAGGGACTGCACACTTTGCCCGATCTCATAGAGAGACGAGTCAATGGGGGAGGATGATTCAGCCACACATAGAATATGCTAACTTCACACAGCTACAACAAAGATAGTGGGATTGGAGATCAGATATGGTGGATGCTGGGATGACAGAGGAGTATGAGTGATGGTTTTCACAATGACGTCTAGTGCCATTGACAAATCCTAATATTCTGGTACCGAGGAGACAGGAGGACTTCCCACTCACTGGAGAGGAGGAGGATGAGGGTGGTGATGAGGATGGAGATGATGAGGATGAAGATTATGAGCCAGATTCAGCTAATCAGGAGTCATTGCAGGATATACCCATAGAGCTGGAGATAGCTAGGATAGAGGAGATGGAGATGTGCAGGGCTACCATAGCGAGTCAACATGATCACATTGCGACATTAGAGAGATAGAATGCTATCTTGAGGATAGAGCAGGATCAATTCAGAGTAGAGATAGCCAGACTTACAATAGCTCAAGATACAACAATAGCCCAAGCACAGCAAGAAGGGCAGAGAGTCACTGAGTACATTGGGTCGATTAGGGATGCCAGTGCATGTGAGATGGCACAGATGTTGGTGGAGACCAGAGAGGAGATACACCATTGGAGGACACTATATGAGACTGTAGTTCCACTAGAGCAGAGAGTAGCATCATATCGGGCATGATCGAGGATAAAGAGCAGACCGCGTTCCCAGAGGTCAGTGAGCAGCATGGGGGTGAGTGGACCTATGAGACCACCACAGCCAGGACCTGGGGCAGGAGGGACATCATCCTTGAGACATGGTAGGGATGAGGAGGATAGAGGGAGCACCCAATGACAGAGGCATGTACTCCTTATGACAGACAGCTGACATTATGTAGTGTGACATTATGTAGTCAGCCTGCGGGCCATACTTAGGACAGACAGTCCAATTTTGTACTCTGATATTATTTTGATATATGATATGACATGCATCGATATGATGGGATGCAATGTGTTATGACTTATAGTTGTTTTCCATGTATGGATGACTTATGCATTGTTGATGTACCATTGTGGAATATGTATGGATATATTTTTTTTTATGTGTTTTTGATGCATTCATAATATGAAATGGATAAAATGCTTGATGTGATGTTTGATATAATGCAAATGTACTAACCAAATGGATGCAGGATGCAACATATGTGCATTTGTTTGTGTAGATCAGAGAACTAGACTGAACTGACTGCCCAAACTGATGGAAGAAATGTTAGTAATAAGAAATGAGACAAAGGACAGTTAGAGACAAAGAAAAACTTGCTTTCACTAATGCACTTTGTAGGTGAGAACCTTTATTTAATGTAGCAAAACGGATGCAGAGCATCATGGCATTGAAGGCCAGAGCTGAAACACAACCCTTTTTTGCAAAAGACAGACACATCGCACACAAGGAATGAGTGAAGCATCCTAGGGTACATATATCAAGGGTCGAGGTATGTGCGGCGTTCACAAAGTGAACATACTTATCACAGACACCCAATGATATAGTTGCCCCAGTTTGTGACAAACATTCCACAAATAGCAATCACAACAAATAAAGGACCATGAACCATCCCGGTCACTCTAAATCACTCAGTGACATCATCGAGCAACATAGGAACATGATCGAAGATAAATCAATAAATGACAAGACTCGCTAATTCCAACAAGTCAAACAAACATCTTGATCTTCATTGTCAAAAGTTGAAAGTGTTGATAGGATGATCATGTTGTCTAGTTTCAGGACATGCGGTACCCCGTCTAAGATAGGACCCAGTCTGGTTTTGAGTATACCACACTCTGTATAAGACCCATGATAGTAGTGATAAGAACAAATGATATTGATGTTGATTGATTGATATGACAAATTTAATCAGGTTGAATGCCTAGTTTGATTGAAAAAGTTCATCTGTGAATTGCGTGATTTCATTAAAGCACAATGTGTGATTGCGTGCCATTGGAGGTATGCTTAGCGATCTGTCTATGCATAAAGGGGATTTTTTTGTTTTGCTTTTTCGAATTTTTACAATTTTTTTGTGTTCATTTTTTCAAGACTTTATTTGACTTTTTTTGGATTTTTTTAGGACATTTTTTGATTTTTAGATTTTTTCTCAGGACATTTTGCAATGTTTTTGGATTATTTCAGGACATTTTTCAATTTTTTTGGATTATTTTAGGACATTTTTCAATTCGAAAGTGCCAGTGATTGATCATGACAAGGGAAATGCACCCAATGCACATCTGAAAGACATATATAGAGACCAAGACCGAAACATATGCACAAGAAACTGGAGTATGCAAGACAATGATGTTGACCAATCATAGGCCTGAAACAAAACATTGGGTCAGGACAAGGATAGGCACGATAAACCTGTAGAGAGAAAGCATAGCTAGAGGTCATGATAGATGATAGGGCAATGATTGTTTTACACATGGTGCCTGTTTGCCAGGTTTTCACTAGAGGGCGAATCATTTTTCTTTACTTTTTTGTTCTTTTTCTTTGTTTTTCAATTTTTTTGTTTTTTTTTTCTTTGATCTTTTTGATTTATTTTTTTTGTATTTTTTCAGGATCATATTTGAAAAAGTGCTGATAGAAAATTATGCCCAGTACTTGTGAAGGTGCATGCTATTTACAGGATCAGACAAAGGTTCACCTTCTGGGGTGGCAAGCTGATATGCCCCTGAGCCATAGGCTGTAGTTACTATGAAAGGCCTAGCCCAATTAGGTTCAAACTTGCCTTTGATGATGTCAGTAGATTGTGCATTCTTGGGGTTTTCTTTTAAAACCAGATCTCCCACTTTGAAGTGTCACCCTTTGACCTTCTTATTATAAGAGCGACGGAGACAGTTTTGATATGCTTGCAAATGTGTCAGAGTTGTCTGTCGTTTCTCATCTAACATCTCAAGTTGATGCAACTGAGAGACTCTATGCATCTCATCATCAATCAGATGTTGCAAGGAAACATGCAAAGAAGGAATCTCCACTTCCAAGGGTAAAATGGCTTCTGCACCATACACCAAAGAAAAAGGTGTTGCTCTAGTAGGTGTGTGGATAGAAGTGCGATAAGCCCATAATGTTGGATTCAACTGTACATGCCAATCTCGACTAGCATCATTGACAACCTTTTTCAAGATCTTGATAATGGTTTTATTTGATGCTTCAACTTGACCATTACCCTATGGATAGTATGGACTAGAGAAACAATGTTGGATATGAAACTTTTCACAGAGTTCCTTGACATCTTTATTCTTGAAGGGACGGCCATTATCAGTGACTATGGCAAGGGGAACCCCATATCAACATATGATATAATTCAGTAGGAATTTTGAAATTTGCACACCAGTGATATAGGTCATGGGGATAGCCTCGATCCATTTTGTAAAATACTTTGTGGCTATAATGATGAACTTGTGTCCATTTGTAGATGTCGAGTGAATCTTGCCAATAAGATCTAATCCCCATTGAGAAAAGGGCCACAGAGATATGACAAAATGAAGCTCTTCGGCTGGTGCATGAATGTAATTTCCATGGATCTGGCATTTGTAGCACTTTGATATGTTGCGCCAACATTTTTAAGACCAAAGGGTATCACATTCCAATAGTAGGTACCCCAAGCATAGGTGAATGTAGTCTTATGTTGATCTTCAGGAGCAATGCGAATTTCGTTATAGCCGGAGAAACCATCCATCAATGAGAGCATCTCATATCCAGCAGTCATGTCAACTATGATGTCTATATTTGGCAGTGGAAAATCATCTTTAGGGCATGCTTTATTGAGATCCCTAAAATCCGTATAGATTTTGATGCCCCCAGTTACCTTGCTAACTGGTACCAAATTTGAAATCCAGTCTGCATAATCAATGGGTCTGATAAAGCACACATCTAATAATTTTTTTAGTTCTACCTTGACCAAGAGAGCCACTTGGGGATGCATCTTTCTGAGTTTCTGTTTGACAGGCTTGACATCTGCTTTTAATGGCAAGTGATGAAGGACTAATTCTGGATCAAGGACAAACATATCTACATAGGACCATGCAAAACTGATCCTCTTCTCAAGAAAGAAATTGACAAAATCTATCTTTTCCTGTGTTGATAGAGAAGTAGCAAAATGAATGACCTTAGGGTTATCAGGTGTACCCAAATTTATCTCTTTGGTCATTTCCACAAGCAATGTTGATTTATCCTGACTTGATAGGGGTATGTCCAATCTTCCACCTTTGGATGCCTCAGAGAGGTTTTCACCCACAGGTACGTCTTTTATTTTTACTTTTTTATGATCAGAGAGTGCCTTATGGTTTTCACTCAAAGAATTATCTTTTTGATTTTGTACTTTTTCTTTTCTTTTTTCATTTTTATGACTGGAAGATGGAGTTGACTCCCCAAAATATGCTATGGAATCCAAATCAATAGCAAATCCTACCTTATGATCACCTTGTGGTATGCCTTCCCATAGTCCAAGGAATTCTGCAATTGCTTCATCATTTTGAAAAGAATCCAATGTGAGTGGTTCTTGTTGGTCATGTTGGATAAGCTGGGGATAAATGAGGGGCATGTCATCATCGGTTTGAAAGAGAGAGAGGATTGAGATGGTAAAGATGTAAACGTCCGTGGTATCACTGTCTGAACTGCTTGCATCTAATTCAGAGCTTGGGTCCCAGAATGACTCTATCCAAGCATTAGGACATGTTTTAGGAGGGGGAGTTATTTCATGTTTATCTTCCATGGTCAAATCGTTAAGGTCAAGGAAAACATTGTCAAGGGCATAGGAGCTAGAAGAAAAAGAACTCCACTCCCATTCATTGGAATCAGTTTCGAGTCGGGTATCCTCAGGTGTTGTTTCATCATCAGAGTCATGCCCCTTTCCACACGTGGTCACTTTGGTAGATGAGGGTCCAATTCACAATGGTACAAAACCTAACCCTAAAGTTGGAGGAAACATCTTGGGTATAATAGGTTCTAGCCTTCCTTTCTTGTCAGGGCCTAAGCCACTGCAGCCATCATATGCTTTCTTCTATAGCATAGTAAATCCTTTGCCATACTGTTCCACCAAAAACCTAATAGGTGGGGTCTCAGTTGGATCCTTATAAAGCCAATTTATGATATCATCATCCAAAGTTTCTTTGTCAAGTTCACCCCATCTTGTAAATGTAGTGGGGGGTTGATATTGAATGACTACCTTAGGTTCCTTTTGCAACAAATGTGGTTTTCCATATGATTTTGGAGATATTGGTAAATTCCCGATGAGGAATGTTTGAGCCATTGAATAATCTCCGCATCCTTGGTCCTGTATCTTCAATTTTCCTTTGACAACATCTAACAATTCATTAGGATCCACATAACTATGTGAGTGGGCCTCTCTATTAACTGGGACTTGCTGCTGTGGGGAATCCTTTAGAGTAGCACAAAATTTAAATGGATTAGGATCTCTTGGAATTGTTATCTCAGTTCCATTGTAAGGATATTTTAAACATTGATGATAAGTGGATGGAACTGCTTTCATTGCGTGGATCCACGAATGACCAAGAATCATATTGTAAGGGAGATCGAGGTCTAGGACTTGCAGGAAAGTGTTTTCTATCACTGGACCGACTCTGATAGGCAATGTAATTATCCCTTTAGATGGGCACTTAGAATCATCATATGCTTTGATTGTTATTCTTCTAGAAGAATCAATATCATTTTCTGTATAACCAAGACCAATGACCACTCTCAAGGTACAAACATTAAGACCCGCTCCGCCATCTATCAAGACTCATCGGATTTTGTAATTATGGACAAAGACTTCAAGATGTAAAGGATCATTATGAGGGAGCTTATTAGGTGAAATATCATTATCAGAAAATGCAAAGTGTTGGGAAATAGCTAGATGTCCTATTTGGGCTTGAAACTGGTCAACATCAATGTCTGTCGAGATAGTGGACTCAATTAAAACTTTATCTAGGACTGCGCGATGCATAGGGGACATTTTCAACAACTCAAGGATCACTATTTGTGCAGGTGTCTTTCTCAGATGATCTAGGAGATTATATTGACTTTTAGAAGTTGACTTGGGAGAAGTTGCAAGAGCTCTTTTTAGGACTATTTTGGATCGATGAGTGGTGACTACGCAAGAAGGATCTTGTCCCTTTATTATTAGGGTGGAAACATACTCGTTTGACACTCGAAAACAATTGATGACATTGTTATAACCAGTATTCACATAATTTGCTATTTGGGTAGAGTTTGAAGAAGACGGTTTACCCTTGTCATGATCAAGCAAAGGAGTTTTGAAAATTGTATGATTAGTGTTAGAGGTCGCGTTGGGTGGATCTACCTCAATTACTTCTTTCTCTAACAATTCTTGAATCATATGTTTCAATTGAAAACATGATGCACTTTTATGTCCTTTTGACCGATGGTATTCACAATAGGCATTATCATTCCACCAATGCAGCTTTACCAATGGTTCTGCCTTGATATCTGGTAACTTGATAAATTTTGCTTGTATTAATTGTTTCATTATTGATTCAATAGGCTCTCCCAATGGTGTAAATTGTCGAGGAGGCCCATCCCTTGATCAGAAAGGTTTTCATTGCTAGTTTTGTTGCTGACCTTGTTGTTGATTATATTGTTGAGTATATTGTTGAGTATGTTGTTGGTATTGCGGCTATTGAGTAACATTGCTTGCTGGTGTTTGATTTTGTTCTATAGTTGAAAAAAGAAAAGAAAAAGTACAAAGTCAAAAAGATAAGTCTTTGAGTGAAAACCGTAAGGCACTCTCTGATCATAAAAAAGTAAAAATAAAAGACGTACCTGTGGGTGAAAACCTCTCTGAGGCGCCCAAAGGTGGAAGATTGGACGTACCCTCATCAAGTCAGGATAAATCAACATTGCTTGTGGAAATGACTAAAGAAATAAATTTGGGTACACCTGACAACCCTAAGGTCATTCATTTTGCTGCTTCTCTATCAAAACAGGAAAAGATAGAATTTGTCAATTTCTTTCTTGAGAAAAAGATCAGTTTTGCGTGGTCCTATGCAGATATGCCTGGCCTTGATCCAGAATTAGTCCTTCATCATTTGCCATTAAGAGCAGATGCCAAGCCTGTCAAACATAAACTCAAAAAGATGCATCCCCAGGTGGCTCTCTTGGTCAAGGTAGAACTAAAAAAATTACTAGACGTGGGCTTTATTAGACCCATTGATTATGCAGACTAGATTTCAAATTTGGTACCAGTTAGCAAAGTAACTGGGGGCATAACAATCTGTACGGATTTTAGGGATCTCAATAAAGCATTCCCTAAAGATGATTTTCCACTGCCAAATATAGACATCATAGTTGACATGACTGCTGGGTATGAGATGCTCTCATTGATGGATGGTTTCTCCGGCTATAACCAAATTCACATTACTCCTGAAGATCAACATAAGGCAACATTCACCTGTGCTTGGGGTACTTACTGCTAGAATGTGATGCCCTTTGGTCTTAAAAATGCTGGAGCAACATATCAAAGAGCTATGATGATAATTTTCCACGATTTCATGCAAACTTTTATGGAGGACTATGTTGATGACTTATTATGCAAATTTGTCACAAGAGATAGTCATCTAGCCATCGTCGGCCCAATCTTTGACCAAATGGAGACCTACAAGCTCAGACTCAATCCAAAGAAGTGTGTCTTTGGTGTCACAGCCAGCAATTTACTAGGGTACATTGTTTCTCACAAAGGCATCAAAGTCGACCTTGCCAAGGTTAAAGCAATAATGGATATGCCTCCTCCTTCCAATCTCTATCAACTAAGAAGTCTACAAGGAAAGCTATAGTCAATCCACTGGTTTATAGCTCAATTGGCAAACAAATGTCATCCATTCTAGCATTTATTGCATAAAAGAGTTGCTTTTCAATGGACTAAGCAATGTCAATTAGCATTTCAAACTCTTAAGGACTATTTGTTGTCGCCGCCTATTCTAATGCCTCCTATAGAAGGAAAGCCATTTATATTGTATATTTCTACAACTAAAATGGCACTAGGAGTTCTCTTGGCCCAACAGGATGAGAAAGGCAAAGAGCAGGCTATTTATTATATCAGTCAGACATTAGTGGGCTATGAGCTGAATTATTCAACTATTGAACAAGACTGCTTAGCAGTGGTCTTTGCAACACAAAAGCTTCGACACTATATGTTAAGTCATAAGACATTGCTAGTTGCAAAAATTGATCCCTTGAAATACTTGCTTAGTAGGGCATCTTTGACGGGTCACCTAGCAAAGTCGGTTATGATCCTCAGTGAGTTTGATATTGAGTACATGGAGCGAAAGGCAATAAAAGGACAAGTCATAGTGGATCAACTTGCAGAGGCTCCTATTTATGATGATCATCCCATGTTGACCAATTTTTCGGATGAATCAGTCTTTTCTCTCACCTCTTCTAATGAATGGAAGTTATATTTTGATGGATCGCATACCAAGTTCGGGTCCGGAGCAGGTATATTGTTTGTCACCCCTCAAGGTGATGATATTCCCAAATCCTACAGAATAACTTTCCATTGTACCAATAACATTGCAGAATATGAAGCTCTGGTCATAGGACTCTGAGTAGCGATCCACTAGAACATCACACATTTAAAATTCTATGGAGATTCTCAGTTAGTCATCCGTCAAGTGAATGATGACTACGAAACAAAAGATGAAAAGCTTATTCCTTACAAGCATATGGTAGATTTCTTCAAGACAAAATTCACGGCAATCCATTTCAGTCAAGTTCCAAGAATTCAAAATAAGTCAGCAGATGCAATGGCCATGATTGCTTCCATGTTAAATATGCCACACAATATGGACAAATGTGAATTTTTGGTCGAACAGTTGCTTGTCCCTTCTTTTGAAATTTCAACAGCAGATGTGATGTGTGTTCTTGTTGGTCTTAATTCCCCGTGGTATAATGACATCTATCAATATTTGAAATCCCAAACTTTACCACCTAACCTTTCCGCTAACCAACACCGAGCCTTCATCTGACAAACAACCAAATATGTCATCATTGCCGACACCCTTTACTATCGTTCCTTTGACCATACCCTCCTTAGGTGTTTGGATTCTAATGAAGCACAAACAACTTTACATGAGGTTCATGATGGTATATGTGGGGGCCATTTCAATGGTCTGAGCTTAGCCAAAAAGTTGATTCATGTTGGGTATTATTGGCCCACTCTGGAAAAGGATGTTCATGATTTTGTCGAGAAGTGCTACAAATGCCAAATCCATGGAAATTTTATTCATGCACCAGCCCAAGAGCTTCATTCTGTCATATCTCCATGACCCTTTTCTCAATAGGGATTGGATCTTATTGGCAAGATTCACCCGACATCTACAAATGGACACAAGTTTATCATTACAGCCATAGAGTATTTTACAAAATGGATCGAGGCTATCCCCATGACCTATATCACTGGTGTGCAGATTTCAAAATTCCTATTGAATTATATCATATGCAGATATGGGGTTCCCCTTGCCATAGTCATAGATAATGGCCGTCCATTCAAGAATAAAGCTATCAAAGAACTTTGTGAAAAGTTTCACATCCAACACCATTTCTCCAGTCCATACTATCCACAGGGTAATGGTCAAGCCGAAGCATCAAATAAAACCATTATCAAGATCCTAAAAAAGGTTGTCAATGACGTTGGTCGAGATTCGCATGTACAGTTGAATCTAGCACTATGGGCTTATCGTACTTCTATCCGCACACCTACTAGCACAACACTTTAATCCTTGGTGTATGGTGCGGAAGCCATTTTACCCTTGGAAGTGGAGATTCCTTCTTTGCATGTTTCCCTTCAACATCTGATTGATGATGAGATGCACAGAGTCTCTTAGTTGCATCAGCTTGAGATGTTAGATGAGAAACGTCAGACAGCCCTGACACATTTGTAAGCATACCAAAATTGTCTCCGTCGCCCTTATAATAAGAAGGTCAAAGGGCGACACTTCAAAGTGGGAGATTTGGTTTTAAAAGCAAACCCCAAGAATGCACAATCTACTGACATCATCAAAGGAAAGTTTGAACCTAATTGGGTTGGGCCTCTCATAGTTACTATAGCCTATGGCTCGAGGGCATATCAACTTGCCACCCCAGAAGGTGAACCTTTGTTAGATCCTATAAATATCATGCACCTTCACAAGTACTGTGCATAAATTTCTATCAGCATGATCTTGAAAAAATACAAAAAAATCAAAAAGTGAAAAAAAAAAAAAAAAGTGAAAAAAGCAAAAAAAATGAAAAAAAGAAAAAAAGAAAAAGAACAAAAAGTAAAGAACAATGATTTGCCCTCTAGTGAAAACTTGGCAAATAGGTGCTTTGGGCAAGTACCATGGTGAAAACCTGGCAAACAGGCGCCACGTGTAAAAAGATCATTGCTCTATCATCTATCACGACCTCTAGCTATGCTTTCTCTTTGTGGGTTTATCACGCTTATCCTTGTCCTGACCCAATGTTCTGTTCCAAGCTTGTGATTGGTCAACATCATTGTCTTGCATACTCCGGTTTCTTGTGCATATGTTTCGGTCCTGGTCTCTATATATGTCTTTCCAATGTACATTGGGTGCGTTTCCCTTGTCATGATCAATCACTGGAACTTTCGAATCATAAAATGTCCTGAAAAAAAAACATAAAAAAAAAATTTGAAAAATGTCTTGAAAAAAATCCTAAACATCAAAAAAATGTCTTGAAATAATCCCTAAAAATAAAAAAATGTCCTGAAATAATCCCTAAAAAGTCAAATAAAGTCCTGAAAAAAAAATGAACACAAAAAAATTGTAAAAACTCGAAAAGCAAAACAAAAAAATATCCCCTTTGTGCATAGACAGATCGCTGAGCATACCTCCAACGACACGCAATCACACATTGTGCTTTAATGAAATCATGCATAAATAGATGAACTTTTCAATCAAACCAGACATTCAAACTGATCACAATTGTCATATCAATCGAACGTCAGCATCAATATCATTTGTCCTTGTCACTACTATCATGGGTCTTATCCAAGGTG
Source organism: Cryptomeria japonica (assembly GCF_030272615.1). Taxonomy (NCBI): domain Eukaryota; kingdom Viridiplantae; phylum Streptophyta; class Pinopsida; order Cupressales; family Cupressaceae; genus Cryptomeria; species Cryptomeria japonica. Next base: position 56,420,542 of record NC_081407.1, on the reverse strand, counting down.
TGGTCTACTCAAAACCAAATTGTGTCCTATCTTAGATGGGGTACCGCATTCCCTAAAACTAGACAACATGATCATCCTATCAACACTTTCAAATTTTGACAATGAAGATCATGATGTTTGTTTGACTTGTTGTAATTAGCGAGTCTTATCATTTATTTATTTATTTTCGATCATGTTCCTATGTTGTTCGATGATGTCACTGAGTGATTTAGAGTGACCGGGATGGTTCATGGTCCCTTTCCTTTTTGTTGTGATTGCTGTTTGTGGAATGTTTGTCACAAACTGGGGCAACTATATCATTGGGTGTCTGTGATAAGTACGTTCTCTTTGTGAACGCCGCACATACCTCAACCCTTGATGTATGCACCCTAGGATGCCTCACTCATTCCTTGTGTGCGATGTGTTTGTCTTTTGCAAAAAGGGTTGTGTTTCAGCTCTGGCCTTCAATGCCATGATGCTCTGCATCTGTTTTGCTACATTAAAATAAAGGTTCTCACCTACAAAGTGCATTAGTGAAAGTAAGTTTTTCTTTGTCTCTAACTATCCTCTGTCAGTTTGGGCAGTCAGTTCAGTCTAGTTCTCCGATCTCCACAAAAAAACACATATGCTGCATCCAACATGCATTGATTAGTACATTTGCATTATATCAAGCATCACATCAAGCATTTTATCCATTTCATATTATAAATGCATCAAAAACACATAAAAAATATATCCAAACATGTTCCACAATGGTACATCAACAGTGCATAAGTCATCCATACATGGAAAACAACTATAAGTCATAACACATTGCATCCCATCATATCGATGCATGTCATATCATATATCAAAATAATATTGGAGTACAAAATTGGACTATCTGTCCTCAATATGGCCCGCAGGCTGACTACATAATGTCAACTGTCTATTATAAGGAGTACGTGCCTCTACCACTAGGTGCTCCCTCTGTCCTCCTCATCCCTGCCATGTCTCAAGGATGATGTCCCTCCTGCCCCAGGTCCTAGCTCTGGTGGTCTCATAGGTCCACTCACCCCCATGCTTCTCACTGACCTCCAAGAACATGGCCTGCTCTCTATCCTCGATCGTGCTCGATATGATACTGCTCTTTGCTCTAGTGGAAATGCACTCTCATATAGTGTCCTCTAATGGTGTATCTCCTCTTTGGTCTCTACCAACATCTATGCCATCTCACGTGCACTAGCATCCCTAATCGACCCAATATAGTCAGTGACTCTCTGCCCTTCTTGCTGTGCTTGGGCTATTGTTATATCTCGAGCTGCTGTAAGTCTGGCTATCTCTGCTCTAAACTGATCCTACTCTATCCTCAAGATAGAATTCTATCTCTCTAATGTCGCAATGTGATCATGCTGACTCACTATGGTAGCCCTGCATATCTCCATCTCCTCTATCCTAGTTGTCTTCGGCTCTATGGGTATATCCTGCAATGACTCCTGATTGACTGAATCTGGCTCATAATCTTCATCTTCATCATCTCCATCCTTGTCATCCCCCTCATCCTCATCACTGCCCTCATCCTCCTCATCCTCATCTCTATCCTCATCCTCTCCAACGAGTGGGAATTCCTCCTGTCTCCTCGGTACCGGAATATCAGGATCTATCAATGGCACTGACCGTCGTCGTGCAAACCATCACTCATACTCCTCTGGTGTCCCGACGTCCACCACATCTAATCTCCAATCCCACTATCTCTACTATAGCTGTGTGAAGTTAACATATGCTATGTGTGGCTGAATCATCCTCCCCCATAGACTCATCTCTCTGTGAGATCAGGCAAAGTGTGTAGTCCCTCTAGGTACATCCTGCCTCTCTCCAAACTGTCATCTGACTCTCTCTGGCAGGTACATCTCAATCACTCTCTGGTAATTCACTAGTCACCCAATCAGGTATCTCTCTTGTCTGCAATATAGTAGCTCATCACTATCATCTGACCATCCAAGGAAATCAAGATATGGTCTCCATGTGAACTCTCTCAATCTGTCTAGCTCATGTCGCCAATACAATATGTATCTGAAAGGACCCTGTCTTAGTGCTCCCCCATAGCACTACACATATGGTCAGTGTGGTAATTCCTGTCTCTCTACAATTAGTCGACATATGGCTATGTGCTCAAATGCCCATACCTATAACAGTGTAACCCCACAACTCAAAATCTGCACCCCCTGATATGCTATCTAATGCAACTGAAAATATAGCTTAGCAAGCACACATGGTCCCCATGCGTACACCATCCCCTCTGTCACCATCCACTCTAGCACTCTTCCCCATCCAATAGGGAATTCATGTCCTCGTCTATCTCCTACTAGTAGGCATGCTATAACCACTACTATCACGACATATCGCCGATCATACTCTGATGCCATGGTCTCCCAGCCAATCTCCCTCTCTACGATATCCAGATCATCTATGTCACACTGAAATAATCTACACAAAGCGTCTCTCCCTGTCACTGGGTCATACTCTATCATCTCCCCATGAATCAAAATGCAGAGGATACGCCATACATCCTCTAGTGTCACAGTCGCCTCTCCAGTTGCCAGATGGAATGAGGAAGTCTCTGAATGCCATCGCTCTGCCAATGCGATAAGCAGTCCTGTGTTTGCCCTAATCTCGAGCATGAATGTGATATAGTATATTCCAAGTCCTACTAATGTATCTCTGTCCATGCTTCTAAGTCTATGTTGTAACATGAAGTAGTCAGGTCAGTTCTCCCATGTAATCAGTGGATACTATCAACTCTGCATCACAATTGGGGCACATTTTTTTAGTTTTAGGGTTTGCTCCTACAGGCTGCATTTCCTTGTTTCATGTCCAAATTAGGGTGTTTCTAATCTATTTTGACCTATCCTACCCTTATCCCCCTTTTCAGATCATTCACATGCTGTTTTTGACCAAATTTGAGTTCCTAGTGCACAACTGCACTTGTGTGCTATGTCCTACGCCTATGTTGCATCAACTTGCACCTCTGTACCCTACACAAGTGCAAGATGCGCTCACATAGGCACAGAAGTCACTTTCTTCATTCCTTGTGGGCCCTACAATGTCCTGCAAGCAAGCCAAATTCATGAAATTGACAATATGGGTTTTTGAGATACATACCGCTTCTCTCGCATCATCCAGTCGTCTGTAGGTGCGTACACATTCCCCGAGGTGATACGCCATTGGAATGTTTGCCATCTCTCTGTAAGCGTCCTTTTCCAGAGCAACAAATCCTCCACTTTGGCTAGTGCAAATGAGCACTTTTCACTCTCTTTGTCTCATTTATAGATCTTTGTCAGTGCATCAATGGACATGCACTCTCTCCATCTTATGCTGGTAGCAGTCTTTTACACCTTCAATTGCTTGTCATTTATGCATCCGATCCCCGATTTTCAGTCTGTTTGCTCCTATCATGTTCTATCATTCTTATCGATCAATTGGCCTCTTTTCTAGATGTTTTCGGCCAATTCCTCGAGGGGGCATGCATATGTCATTGTTATTGTTTGGGGCATTTTCATTATTGTTCTTTGAAACAACACTTAATATCGCATTGTCTCAAAGAGGGGCAAAATGTAGACGTCTAAAAATGGTCAACGCTTGCGAAGTCATACTTTAACATTGGCACATTGCCTTATTTTAGGGTTTTTGCATCGCATTAACATTTCTCCTATGTTGCGCACTTGGTCTTTATCATTTGCAAGCATCAAGTCCTTCTTTTGCATTCTTCATTTGTCTCACTTTCGAATTTGGTCTTGTCGATAACAATCTTCAGTCATGATTTTGGTCAATCTTATGCTGTCGCATCAATGTGCATGCTCATCTAGCATATTTTGACATCATCAATTCGATTTCATTTTGGACATCGTCAATCCTAATCAATGATGGAATTAGGGTTTTGTCCTCATATCAATCTTATCATTTTGTGATCGATTTTTCATCGATCATTGTCCTTTTCAATCTTGTCATCTTGCGATCGATTTGTCATTGATCATTGTCATTTTCAATCTTATCATTTTGCGATCGATTTGTCATCGATTGTTGTCATTTTCAATCTTGTCATTTTGAGATCAATTTGTCATCGATCGTCGTCCTCCTCAATCATGTCAATTTGGAGCAAGTAGTCATCGTTCCTTGTCAATTGGCACATTTATCAATCAAATCATTTATCAGCATTGGTCTTTTATCAAGTCAGAATCATGATCAAATCGATCCTACGTCAAGACCTAATTGTTGTCCTTGCATTTCTAATTCATCTTCTAGGATTTTATGATTTATTCATTTAATCTTGTTTTTCATTTTCCCTCTAGGTTAAATAATTTATTTATTTATCCTAAGCTTTCTTGTCACAATTAAATATTTATTTAATTGGCTAACTAATTCCTCCTCTCTTTGTGAATTAATTAATGAATGAAAAATTATTAATTAATTTACCTAATTTTCCAATTTACTAATTTTTCCTAATTCCTAATTTTCTAATTTTCATCAATTTTCTAATTTCCTAATTTCTAATTCATCTAATTTTTTATTTTCTCTAATATTTCTCCTAATTTCAATGGAATGACATAGCAATTTTTTCATAATTTGTCAATCAATCAATTTTGACATAGCAATTTGTCATAATTTGTCAATCAATCAATTTTGACATAGCAATTTGTCATAATTTGTCATAATTGTCAATCAATCAATTTTGACATAGCAATTTGTCATAATTTGTCATAATTATCAATCAATCAATTTCGCATAGAAAGTGTCAATTTTGTCATAATTTGTCATATTTGTCATTCTTGATTTGAAATTTCCTTTCAAATCTCTTCATGCTAATTTGGTCATTTCTCCAATTTATCTATAAATTGGGTGAATTTCTTCGATCCCAATTGATCACATTTTTGAATCCCCAAATCTTTCACGCTTCTAGTATTCTTTAGCTACCATCTTGTCAATCTTGCTTTCACATTATGCTTATGCACTTGAAGGTGAGATCCACAAAACAAAGCTATTTGAAGGAGAAAGAAGGACAATGGAGAATCATGGAGGAGACATCTGCATTTGAGATGGTTTGTGTTTGAATTGAATGTTTTATTTCCATATCTCTATTGAATGTTTGTAGGTTTTGTTATCATTGCAATCTGGTTTTGTGATTGAGCTAGCCTAATTTGTTACTTGCTTTGATGATTTCCACATTTCCTATCTACACATCTTAAAGCAGATATGAACATCAATAGATTCAGCCCCTAGTAACAAAATTAAATAGCAATGGTGAGTTATTTCCATGTAAACCATACTCAAAGTCAGCCATCAATGAGTCTTTGAAGGGTAAGCATACTTGAACTATTCCTTGCCTAATCTATAACCAACATTTATCAACAATTACATGCTAGCTTATGTGGTAGAAAGTGAAAAATTTAACCAAACAAATTACAAGAATATAAACTTAATTTAGTCAATAATTTAGGTAATTTAATCAAATTACCTGGCTTCAAATATAGCCACACCACTCATAGCTACCTTCATCTGGCAATTTTGTTGAAGACAAAATACTGAAGTTCTCAACCGATCTGATGATGTCAAGTATTTCTCTTAGTCTGAAAGATCGAGACTCAAAGCATCGGATGCACCCCAAAGATAGGAAGAGAGAGAGAGAGAGAGCTTGATTCCCATGAACATCAAACCTTAAAAGAAAAGATGAATAGACTAACAATTCTATAGTATGAAGCATTGGATGCCCTAAAGACATGAACATATCCAATGCTTCATAGTATAGACTCGTTAGTGTACTTGTCTTTTCCTTTAATGTTTGATGTTCATGGGAATCTGTAACTCTACATTTAAGAAGCCGATCCAAGCAACTTGTGGTGGTGTTGTTCGTGTTGGCTTGGTTGGACCCTGCAATTAAGATTCAATACATATTATTCAATAAGATTAATAGTGCAACATAATAAAATATTGAAAAGTTCATTAACTTATTGAGCCCAACAAAAGGTCTGGGTTGGAAAAGTTATTTTGTGGTTTGTGTTGTGTTTGGTTACAGGTGTGGATCCACCTAACTATAGAGAAAGTGTTGGAATAGGTTAGGAGAGAACCTGTTTGTGGTTGCCAAGAGGCTAGGGTGAGAGGAGAAAGCAACTCCTAGGTGAGGCAAGGAAGTTGTGAGTTTGTGGTAGTAGGAGAGGTGGATGCATGGATGAACACATGAGTTGCAGCCATTAGATACACCTGAGTTGCATCGATGAAATCCAATATATGATGAGTAGGGAATTAAAATTATTGAGGGGAAAAACATCATCAAAGAGCATTAAGTAGCTTCTATTTTCAACTTCGATAAAAGACTAAGCCACGATAAAACTCAAAGGAATGTTACCGAAGGGGAAAGGTTCATCAACAAAGAACCTTGCAAGATGTGGTCCCCACTATAGCGGCCTCAAAGAGAATACAATATCAATGAAACTAAATGATAAGTGATTGTTGGGATAATAATCATCGAAGAGAGTACTCCATAAAAGGACTTCGATAACATTAAGAGCTTAGATGAAATGGAAAAAACTGTCACCAAAGGAACAATATTCATCGAAATAACATCAATGATAGTGATGAAAAAAACAAAGCGATAAAGAGGAAAATTACATTATTGAAGTCACGGATATCATCGAGGCCCTTCCCTCGATAAGAAAGCCGCTAGTGAAGATGATCAAATACACATCATCGAAGTGGACTCTCTCATCGAATATATAGAGTGCTAACAAAATTTAAAGCCACGGTTTCGATGAGACTTAGGATTTTGATAAAATGTAATGAAGTTTCATAGAAGAAGAAAATCTTATCGATAACTAGAAACAGAGAACCCATTTTGATAAGAATTAGGATTTTGATAAAGGCATATCAAATGTCATCGATAGGGTGGAAATCATAGAAAAGAAGATGATATGACATTTAAAATAATTTGAATAAATATTGAGGATTAATTCTCACATGAGTAGCACTCATCGAAGCTGGTGTATCATTAAGGAACTCAAGTTGGTGAAATTTAATGTCGTGAGCACATCAGTCATTTCTGCATTGAAATTCAAAAGATAGAGGAGTCATTGCAAATGGAGAAAATCTCCCGCAGAATTTGCAGAGACATAAAGTTCAACAATTTGGAGAAAGATAAAGCACAAGGAGAATGCAAAGCCAAAGTTAGAATTATTCTACAAGCCTAAATCAAGTGAGTTGCTAACACTTCTTTTACTCGATATTTGCACATGATGGAATCATCTTCAGCTACTAGGCCTTCCAGGGGTAGAAAACCAAAAAATCCTCCACTTGCTGACTCCAGTGAGACTAATAAGAGAAATAGAAAAAATAAAGAGGGCAGGGCATTAAATCAAGATTTGTTAGACCAATGCCCTGCCTCTAGTTTAAAATCCAAAAAAGTAAAATCTAATGAAGAGGGTTTTGAAGATAATCGTGAGCATCTAGGGGATGTCTCGATGAATTTGAGGGGATATGACTTGTTCATGTTCCATTTGAAGATGAAAGACAGTCTTGAGCCTATATGCAATCCATGGAATCTGAATATAGGAAGGCTAGTGGTCCCAAACATCTTTACTAGCCCTAAATTGATGAGAGCTTTAGTTGAGAAGTATAATGTTAACACAATAACAATATATTATAGGTTTGGTGAACCCTTGTTACCAATTAGAAAAGATGTCATTGAGCGGGTGTTTGGTTTGGAGTGGGGATATGAGACAACCATTGACCTTAGGAAGCTAAAATAGGACTAGACATCTCTTGAGAGCGTATACAAGGAGTGGAGATTGCCTTTCCACAGAAAGAGGGAAAGGGGAAAGAAACTTGAGACATTTAATGATATTGATCAGGCTCCCTTTGATGTGAACCAATTTAGACTACACATTAAATATACCTATTACTCCATAGGACAAGTTCTTGGAGTTGAGGCACCCCCACTAATGGTCCTTGTCATTGATGCACAGTCTAAAGACCCCAAGGGATTTGATTATGCTTCCTTTATTGCTGATCAAATGAATCGCAACCTTGAAAAGTTAAAAGGGGATCCCAATCAAATTGCATTCACACATTATTCACTATTGATGCATATGTTATTGTTTGTTGGAGAGGAAAAAAAGCTTATGGGGAGATGATTTACCCAGACATATGTATAATAAGAAAGGAATGAAGAAGTCAGTGCAGTTATGGCTTACTTGGAGATTATTAGACATAATTTCTTACTTGGAAATTATTAGGCAGATGCATGAGTCTAGCCATTTGCATCTGAGATCAAGAGACAAGCAATCCTTTCTACCACTTTATTTATCTGTTGGAGATTTTATTGTAAATAATACAAAAAGTTATGAATTTATTGGTAAGAAGATGAAATACTTTTCATTGTCATCTGCTGATGCAAGGGTCCAATTTGACCCTAAAGGCTATATTCAAAATGCCATAAATCTACAAGGGCTCAAGGGTTATGAGCATGTCCCTCTGTTAAAAAAAGATTTTATTAGAAATTTGGAAAGGAAGGAGGCATCACAGAAGATGGAGCTATATAATAAAGTGATGAGTGCATACAATTGAAACCTTGTTAGGGATATGATCAAACATGACCTTGAAGATATCACAGAACCACTGGCTAAAGTAGAGAAACTTATGGATCTAAGATAGGAAATCCTTGAAGGAATCCCTGAAAAGGCTCTTTTACACAAGCCATCTGAACCAAGGATAGAGGTTCCTCTTGATCATTTGTCACCAGATTTCAGGGCGAATGAGAGGCACGATGAGGTTCCAACAGAGGCTACTGGGGGAGAGGGAGAAAATAAAATTCTTGTTGAGCCCCCAGAATATGCTATTTCAAATGAGAGAATTGATGATTGTGACAACTTTGTTTTGGATGAGCAATTCATCCAAACCCCTGAATTTCAGACAATTATATATCAGTATAAAGAAAAGTAGTTGAGGATTGAAGGAAGAGAAGACATTAGTGAAGAAGCTTTAAATAAGCTTAAAGACTCCATTGATGAGGAAATGAAGACAATAACTCCATCGAAAGGGAAACTAATGCTAAAATATGCTAGCACGATCATATATCCTGATTGGAATATGAAGGATGCATTAATGTTTGACACATGCCAAATTAGTTGGTAAAGAGAACTTCAAATTGCCTAAAAATATTGATACTGTGTATACTGGACCTAGATATGATCCAGGGAAAAAGGCATTACTACAATGGGTAGTGTACCCTCGAGATAGAAGGCCCCTTCTAATTGATCCATATGAGATATTTGCCACATTGACTATTCAACAGGTGGGAATGAGTAGTCCCATGGACACTGCAATGTTAAATTTAAATGTGGCTATACTAAATGTAGATTGGGTGGATTTTGTCACAAGAGAAATGCTTCACTACAAGGATGCATATCATGTAGAGGTTAAAGAAAGACAAAAGTGGCAAGAGATCGGCATTCAATTGTAAAAGGATCAAAGGACTGCAATACCAGAATGACCTATTGATTATGAGCAAGAGCAGAGGATCGTGCTTGCATCTCAGGATACCATATATTGGAAATACAAAACAAAAAATTTTGAGAAGAAAATGAACGAGGCAAATGAGAAGAAAGATTATGTTGTACATGCATTGATAATAGGGATAATCAAGAAAAAGACTAATGCAATGAACGCTTAGGATACTCCATTTTGGTTCGCATACAAAGGCACTTTCACAAACTTGGATAACCATACGACATTGAAGTAGAGGTTGTGTGATAAAACAGGGTGAGAGCTTGAGGAGATGATTTCTATTCATGCTCATTACTATAAACTATTGAAAAGTGATGTGGATAAGTTTGACAATGCAAAAGATCTTATGAATCTGATGAGTGATGGAAAGCTCTTGACAATGGATCAATTCAAGGCTGAATTGGGCAGAAATTTAGAGCTCAGAGTATCAAAGATCAAAGAGGACAAAGAATTGGCATCGCAGGTTTCCAAAATCACTGATGAACTATATGCCCAAGAATACACGATGAAGAAACTACTCGTCGAATGTGTCACACAAAAAGAACAAGCATACATTGAACATATCGGCAAAATTAATCTAATGTTAAGAGATTGATTAGTCTTGGTTAGAATTTTTACTAGCTTTATAAATAGTTATGATGAAATATTTGTTACTAGTTAGATTTGCTCCTAGCTTTATAAACAATTACAATAGAAAGTTAACAGACAAATGGTAAAAGTGAAATCCATTTTGAAGTGATTGAAGAATTTCATTGTGATTGAGACAAGGAGTTTGGTAGGGTTAATTCAATATTTTAGAAAGATTTTCAAGTCATATTCCACAATTGCAATGCTTTATATCTATAGAAAAAAACTACTTTTTTAATAAACTTAAGGTCATTTCCATAGCATAAAGATATAGAGAGTAAATAAAATAGAGCTTAACTCATGAATTGTAGAAAATAGATTTTGTTGTTTATATTCATATTGTTGATTAAATAGGCAAATATTCACTTAACTTTTTAAAAGGGAAGTCACCAACAATCAAAATGGCTTCCACTTTTACTAAATTCCTAACAATAAATGGATCTCATTCTGATAAATTTTGATCTTAGCTACTTCATAGACTTGGCTAATGTTTGATCTCAGACTTAGACAACTATTTGGTGTATTTGGTGACAACCCTTTTAAAAAGTTAAATGAATATTTGCCTTGTAATTAGCAATATGAATATAAACAACAAAATCTATTTTCTACAAATCATGGGTTAAACTCTATTTTATTTACTCTCTATATCAAATATTAGATAAGTCTATGAAGTAGCCGAGATCAAAATTTATCAGACAGAGACCCAACAATCAAAATGGCTTCCACTTTTACTAAATTCCTAACAATAAATGGATCTCATTCTGATAAATTTTGATCTTAGCTACTTCATAGACTTAGCTAATGTTTGATCTCAGACTTAGACAACTATTTGGTGTATTTGGTGACAACACTTTTTAAAAGTTAAATGAATATTTGCCTTGTAATCAACAATATGAATATAAACAACAAAATCTATTTTCTACAAATCATGGGTTAAACTCTATTTTATTTACCCTCTATATCAAAGATTAGCTAAGTCTATGAAGTAGCTGAGATCAAAATTTATCAGACAGAGATCCAAAAATCAAAATGGCTTCCACTTTTACTAAATTCCTAACAATAAATGGATCTCATTCTAATAAATTTTGATCTTAGCTACTTCATAGACTTAGCTAATGTTTGATCTCAGACTTAGACAACTATTTGGTGTATTTGGTGGCAACCCTTTTTAAAAGTTAAATGAACATTTGCCTTGTAATCAGCAATATGAATATAAACAACAAAATCTATTTTCTACAAATCATGGGTTAACCTCTATTTTATTTACTCTCTATATCAAAGATTAGCTAAGTCTATGAAGTAGCTGAGATCAAAATTTATCAAACAAAGATCCAACAATCAAAATGGCTTCCACTTTTACTAAATTCCTAACAATAAATGGATCTCATTTTGATAAATTTTCATCTTAGCTACTTCATAGACTTAGCTAATATTTGATCTCAGACTTAGACAACTATTTGGTGTATTTGGTGACAACCCTTTTTAAAAATTAAATGAATATTTGCCTTGTAATCAACAATATGAATATAAACAACAAAATCTATTTTCTACAAATTATGGGTTAACCTCTATTTTATTTACTCTCTATATCAAAGATTAGCTAGGTCTATGAAGTAGCTGAGATAAAATTTTATCAGATAGAGATCCAACAATCAAAATGGCTTCCACTTTTACTAAATTTCTAACAATAAATGGATCTCGTTTTGATAAATTATGATCTTAGCTACTTCATAGACTTAGCTAATGTTTGATCTCAGACTTAGACAATTATTTGGTGTATTTGGTGAAGACCATTCGCCTAATGGGCATTATATTTCATTAGTGTCATTAACCCAAACTCTTTTTCAGGTCACAAATTTTTATCGATGACAACTAAATACTACACACATTGGATAGAAGCTATAACTTGTAAAATTTGGATCACATACATGGTCCTCAGATTTGCTGAAGGTAACATTGTAACCAAGTTTGCTATGTCATTCGCCCTCGTATGTGACAATAACCTTACTTTTTCTTCTTCTAAATTGATGTAATGGGGTTATCAATTTAAGGTCAATTTAGATTTTTCTTCCAATAAGACAGAAACTATGATCAGAACCAACCTCTTAAAACTAGCAGTACCAACTCAAACAATAGCCTCCATGTCATGTATTTCTTGGTACCCTAAAAATACATCTATGGGATACCCAAGAAACAATAGCTATGCAAATCTGATTATATTTGAGATGCACATAAGATGAAGCTAAGTGATGGATCACCTGTAAACTGATTATCCTATCTTCACCATCTCACTCGCCAACATAAGAATTAGGCCACCCAATCAAAGCTATAGCCACCTCGAGGTTCAACGCAATGCATTTTGATCCGAACTAACCCTCACTCAATGAGTTTTAGTCAGGTTCTTCATTCACCACTATCTCTTGTCTTGTGAATCTCCTCTTCCTGATCGAGATCCTTTTTTCAAATAGTTGGCCACTTTGGTCGCAATTTTTTATATTTTTTACTTGATTAACCCTAAGGGTTTTTTTTTTACTTTTTTACTTTTTTGTTTTTCGTCAAAATTCCAATGACCATCCATCATAACTCCGACAAAATTAATAACCATCAAAATTCTAATGAACATCGATAATTTTTTTTTAAATAACAAATTGACACAGTTAACCTCATAATATTCGACAAAACAAAACAAATCCCATAATTTGTCGGAATTTTTTGTCATAAAATGCACCCTAATGAGTTAGTGTTAGACATTCTCTCTGGACACCTAGAAATAAAATGTCCTATCTTATTGCAAGAGAAACATTTCAGAGGCAATTTTCCATCATACTTACTAGCTCCTTTAGGCAATCTCTGGGCAATCAATGCTTCAAGCTCATCTGATTCTCTTTCTTTCTCTTCCATCTCTCTTCTATCTCTTTCATATCTAGATATTTTGCATTCATAAAAGTCATACTTCTTCTTTCTAGATACAGATTCTCTAAATGTTGTTTCTGACTTTCCATGTAATTCACCAAACTCGCTCAGTTCAAATGCAGAAATCTTTCCAACCAACATATCTCTTGTCACAGTAATCACACTCCAGATCTCATCAATAGTGGCTACCTTATGTTTGTAAGTAGGAGGCAATAATCTTAGCACCTTGGCAACAATTTCATCTTCTTCAAGGGTTCCATCGACACATCTGATACCTAGGACAAGTTCATTCACCTTAGCCATGAAGGAGATTATGTTCTCATCTTCTCCCATCTTCAACATCTCATACTCCTCTTTCAATCTTTGCAACTTAGCAACTTTGACTTGTTTTTCTCCTACATACAGGGTCTCAAGCTTCTCCCAGATCTCATGTGCCTTCTAAAGTCCCATCACATTAGTCATCTTAGAATTAGTCAGGGCACTCCGCAATTCTTCCTTAGCTCTAATGTTATTTTCAGCGTCCTTTATCTCAATAGCACTAACTGATCCATTTTGAGGAACATAATAGGCATCCTTTGTAATCTTCCAGTAATCTTCTCCAAGACATCTCAAGCGCACCTCCATCTAGTTCTTCCATATAGCATAATTACTTCCATCAAATCACGAACTCTCCTTAAAGATAACATCTCCAGTTTCCATCCTGGATCTCCTCAAGTGGTTTCCTCGAGCGGTCAAGCTTCTTTCGAAGGATCTAGATCTGATACCAATTGTTGGCAACAATAATGAAGGAAAACTAAGAGGGGGGGGGGGTGAATCAGTTTTCACCGAATTATCAAACTTAACCTTAAATATAAATCTGATAAACTATAGTAACAACAAAGATAAGCAAATTGATAGCACAACATACAACACCAAGATTTTTATGTGGAAACCCTAGTTAAGGGAAAAACCACGGTGGGAACCTACCCACAATAAGATGATATTCTGCAATAGTATGTGTAAATATTACAATGGGGAATGCACATGCATTCACACTCACTGCCTAGAGATCACTACTCAAATATAATAACCCAAAAGGCTACAACCCTCAAGGAAGGTTCACTACCCTAAAAACAAGTCTCACTGACTTACAAAATATTTGAACAACAATAAAAAATAAAATGAACTGAAATAATAGCATCTACAAATGCTTGATGATAGTTTTGATTAAGCACATTGTCTTCTCTGCAATACTCCAATATCTACTCAAATATAATGTCAAAGGATGTATTTTCTTAAGAACCACTTATACCAATCTCTGATAATTCAGACACAATACCGATACATAATTTACATGACTACATCACCTATATATACAATTCATCAACCTTGATAACAAGGTCAGCTAAACCCTCATCTTACAATTACAAAATTACATCACATGATACAAAGGTCAACCACCAGAAAAATATAATGATATAAATGGCATAACATGGACCTAAATAAAATCTCCAAACATGCAACACCATCTGGAATTATGCCAAGATCAACCACAACATGCTACACCACCAAGAATACCGCATAACACGAAGAATATCACCAGTTCAACAAAATTACCAAGAACGTGCACAATGATCAATACGGACCACCAAAACAAATCAAACATGATCAGGAAACACCAACAAGCACATTAAAACCATCCACAATAGCTGCACCAACACTACTTATCAAATCTTCATTGATCAACATCTGAGACTCAAGAACACTCAAACAATAGCAACTTGGACTAGAAAGATAGCTTGTGGAGCACCAAATTACAAACCATCTGAAATGTACATACACAGGAACATCTCAAACAATATCCCAAAATCATAACTCAATATTTGATCACACTGGAATATACCAAAGAAAATATTGAACTCTTCATAGCACTGATCAGAAAAACCAAATTGCAAACCGGATCATATGATATGATCAATTAAGCTTCCAAATCACTGAAACCAATATAGAAAGATATAATGATACAAGGAATAATACATATACCGAACCATGATCCCAATAAACCAAGCTACAACCACCGAAGCAATAAATCACAGGAATCTATTGACATCAATGACAACAACATATCCTAGCAACAACAATGTCCAACATTACTATCTATATTCTTCAGGGATCTAGCCTCAACAGTGTTTTTTGTGCACTTTGGTCTTAAACAAATATTTCTATCATGTTTGCAACATCCCAAAACATATAGATCAGTTCTCATTTTGTCAAAATCTTAGTAGTTGAAGTTTTGCATCAATTTTGATGAGGGCATGAAAATTGAGGCAACATTCGAGGGTCAAAAAAATCAAGGGACTTCAGAATAAAATTGACCTCACTATCATGCTCAAAGTAGTAAAAAACCCCAAGATTGCACATTTGACTGACACTAAGTAGATTATGCCTCAATCCCTTAACATAGAGAACATTCGTTGTCTTGTTCTTTCCATCAATTCTTATGGTTCCTTTACCACAATTTGGATCAGCCTCTTCACAACCAAACATAGCTAATCAACCATTACACCTTTCAAGGTTAATGAACTTTCTCGTATCACTACTCACGTGATTATAACATCCACTATCAATCACCCATGCATTTGGTTCTTCTTTTGCATGAAGGGTGATCCACACAATTAATGATCTCTCACTATTTTCATTATTAGATAAAGTATAGGATTCCTTATATTTATTGACATTATCAACTTTTATAGCCATGAACAATTTTTCATCATCTGAGTCATCACATTCTTCTTTAGATGAATAACTACTTTCTTTGGAATAAAAACTTCTTTTAGGCTTGTCCGATATATTTTAATCATCTCCTCTTCTATTGTTATCTTATTTGAAACTATATTTAGATGCATAGAGACCAATTCTTCCATGATTAAAGCTTTTGAAGGGTAACTAACCTTTATATTTTTCCATGCCTTTCTTTAATCTTCTTACAATTTTTGTTTCTACATTATCAAATTCATCATCAAGATCAACACTGTCTTCCACTTTCTTACTGGCTTTGAATACAACTTCCTTCTTAAGATTATCCAATTCAAATTCTCTCATCTCAAAACCAATAAGTGCACCATAGAGTTGATCCAATGTATATTTGTCCAGATCCCTACTTTCCTCAATAGTAGACACCTTAGGAGTATAGGTTTTAGGAAGAGTTCTAAGTACCTTCTTCACTACTTCATCCAATTTACCACCAATGCCTTTGATTCTATTTACCACTTCAATTACTTGATGTATATAGTTATCAATATTTTCTTCTTTTTACATCCTTAGATTCTCGATTTTTTTTTTTGAAGTTCTGCAACTTGACTTGTTTTATTTTTTGATCTCTTTCATATATACTACAAAGTTTCTCCCAAATATCTTTAGTAAACTTGTAGTTCATCACCTTCAAGAGTTTCAAATAAGCTATACCACTTATGATTGTATTCTTGCCTTTCCATTATTCTCATGCATTTTAATCTCATTTGAAGTAGTTGGATTAATAGAATTCATAATATAACCATCTACAGTAGAGTTCTAGATACCAAGCCCCATAGAAATAAAATATGATATCATTGTTATCTTCTAGAAGGAGTAGTTTCTACCATCAATCTTGGGTATCTTGTAAGATCTATCTTGTGGCATCCCAAATCTTCCTCAAGCAATTAATCCTCCTCAAGAGGAACTTGGTTCTAATACTAATTTTCAAACACACTCCAAGAATAATAGGGGAGCGAATCAATCTTGATCAAGATCTTAAAATTTATTGTACAAATCAATGTTAACTTATCATTAATCTTATAAGTAGTAATGAACGACAATACAATGAAGCACCAAGCATAAGAGAACACCAGATTTATATTGAAAAACTAGGGTGAGATTCAACTCAATATATGAATACCATTACAATAATGTTTTAGGCTCACTTCCAAGGAATCTCACTGCTTCCTGAAAGACTTACAGACTGGGCTACACTACTCGAGGGAAAGATACAAGGGACTTGCAGGATAAGATGCTCTACCTTAGGGTAAGATACAAAATCTACTAAAGAAAATCACCATCTCTGAGAAAGGTACATGAACATATGAATCAAGATGAATAAGACTTCAAAAATATTGCCTCCAACAATCTCCAAGTATGAAGGTGTCCTTGAATCGAATTCTCAAGCAACCAACTTTAGAACAATCACCACACATTGCCACAATTTTGCATCACTAATTTTAAAAATGATATGATCATGTAAGTGCACTATATATATTGATCCACATAATCATCCATACAATCAACACCAATATTGGTGCAGTCAAGGTAGAAAGATTCAACAAAGGACATCCTTGCCTTGTAGCTCATAACACAAACCACAATGAAAGATAGTTGCTTAACACAAAACACTCTGCAAGATACCGGTAACCAGTAACAGAACACAAGATCTAACCGATAAGAAACTTTAACTGGTAGAAGCAACACCCAATATAACTAATAACAAATAAATCCATCATTACAATCATTCAAAGATTGACATAAGCCTTCAGTGGCTACACATGCTGGACCGCAGCCCAGGGTTAGAAAATATTCCATCAACATACAAATCTAAGATCCACAGATCTTTTTCTCGATAAGTAGATCTCTGGTAACAATCTGTACTATTCTACATTGAACCGGACTTCAGCCCCTCTAGACTTTAGTCCCCATGGACCAGAATCTCTTCAGAAACTACATCTTGCTTGATCTCTATTTTCTCTGATCTTTGTCCTATGTCTTCTATCCTGAAATGAATCTGTAAAATTCCCCTTTATACCATCCACAAGCATTAACAACTTGATCAAGTTAGCCAAAGACAAACCAATTCATGATGAAATGTATAAACAATAACACATTGACCCAAGTCACCAAGAACAACTTCCATTCACGCAGTCCTTCCGGGAACATCAGACAAGGCTCAAAGCAACATTGATCCGCAAGTCACAGAAATCACCTGCAACCCGATACCATTCACAGCCAAAACTAACCAGTAAGAGAACACCAATATCAAGATTGGTATCTCATCGAGATCAAGTCGAGGTGTCAGTTTGAACTACTTTGGTGCTCCTACATCAGACTCTTGGAGTTAATTGAAAAGTGAGTCCCATCACTTGATCTGGTTTGATGATCTGTCAGTAGGTACTTGAAACAACCTCAGGGTTTTGGTTGTCTGACTACAGACTTCAGTTGCCTCTCCTTGATGATCTACTAGTCCACTCTATAGCCTGCCTCAGTTCGATGATTTGTTCAAGTCTCCACCCACTAACTACCTCACATTAAGTGATTTGAACAAGTCTACAAGCTGCCTCAACTTCCTTCCCAACCAACCAGTACATAATCGGGTCTTCCTTGATCAACAGGTTCACAAACCAGCTCCGATACCACTTGGTGCAGTCAAGGTAGGAAGATCCAATGAAAGAAATCCCTTCCTTGTGACTCATGACACAAAACACAATGAAATATATCGGCTTAACAAAAAACACTTTGCAAGATACTGACAACTGGTAACAGAACACAAGGTCTAACCGGTAGGCAACACATGCTAGACCGCAGCCCAGGGTTACAAAATATTCCATCAACATACAAATCTAAGATGTGCAAATCTTCTGCTTGACAAGTAGGTGTCTGGTAACTATCTGCACTATTTTGCACTGATCCGGACTTTATCCCCTCCAGACTTTAGTCACCCTAGACAAAAATCTCTCTTGAAACTACATCTTGCTCAATCTCTATTTTCTCTGATCTATGTCCTTTGTCTTCTATCCTCAAATGAATTGCTAAACTTTCCCTTTATACCATCCGCAAGCATTAACAACTCGATCAATTCAGCCAAAAACCAACTGGTTCATGATGAAACATATAAACAATAATATGTTAGCCCAAGTCACCAAGAACAACTTCTAATCATGCGGTCCTTCTAGGAACATTAGACAAGGCTCAAAGAAACATCGATCTGCAAGTCACTCAAATCACTCGCAACCTAATTCCATTCATAGCCAAAACCAACTAGTAAGAGCACACCAATACCAAGCCAATACCAGGATCAGTGTCTCATCGGGATCAAATCAAGGTGTCGATTTGAACTACTCTGGTGCTCCTGCATCAAATATATATTGGTGTTGATGGTATGGATGATTGTGTGGATCAATATATAGATTCATTGCAAAAATTAATTAGGTCGACCAGAGCAGGGAACAAACATAGGTCCTATCAAGTCGGCCACAAAACCTAAAATGTGGTGAAAGCACTCTAATCTAGGTGATAGAGAGGAACTAAAGGTATCATATCACTTATTTCTAGGTCATCTCAACCAATTCACATGCTATCACACATCCTCCAAAGTTAGCAATAGGATAACTTGTAGATAATGTTGAGAGATTGTTGGAATTAATTATCCATGTTGCCATTGAAGTCAAATTTGGTGATCCAAATTGGTTCAGATTGATATGTAAGATAATGTACGTGGTGATGTTAGGCCCAATATAGAAAGCTAATGTACTGAGAGGGGAGGGGTGAATCAGTACTCCAAAACTTTTCTTTGATGATAACCTTACTATTATGCATAAATAGAATAGTGCAGTAACATAAAATAAAACTAAAATCAACAAATAACAATCATACATGATTCACTCCATAACACATATATTTTGGTCACACAGAAACTCTTGGTTAGAGAGAAAAACTACGGTGGGGATGGCACCCACAACTTCACTACTACAATGATAAAGAATGCTCGGTTAGAGCTACATTTAGCTATTTCTGATAGCTTACCCTGTTAGGAGTATCAAGATCAGTTAGATCTACCTTACTAAAGGATTTTTACAACACTATATAAGTGTAGCACCTGGTTAAAGGATTTACAATTTATAGACTTGGTTAGATTCTTTTACCCTGTTAAAGGTTTCTCTTACAACTTCAAAATATTACAATAAAATCATTACAAATATCTACAACTTTACATCTGAAATGCTAAAGCAGATTCTATGTGCTCTGAATAAGATTATCTAGCTTGTAGCATACCTTGGTAACCCATAATGAAACTCAGTAAACCCTTCTGTTTACTCTATTCTTCAACTGTTCACTGATAACCTTCTCGGTGACCTCTCTGTGTCTCTGTAACATTCTTCCTTCATGCATACACTCTATTATCTCTTATTGCATCTCATATGTCTAACCCTAGAATCATGCTGTATAAATAGATCTCTTACAATGTCGATCTGATTCATTGCTTCGATCTTACAAAAGATTCTTCGAATGAATAACTAAACAAAATATCTCATTGGTTAGATTGACCTTGTAATCATACACAATCTCATAGTGCAATTCCCAATGCAAAAATGGTTAGATGTGCCTCAATGTTGTAAACATGTTTTCATGTCCATGTCCAGGTTCAATGTATCTGGTAAAACATTTCACTCAATGAATATCAACTCGGTAAGTTAACTTTACCACTCAGTAGCCATGAAACTTTACTCGGTAAACAACTCGGTGAATACTACGTTTTGTGACTACTTTCTTCAGTAACTGACTAGACTGTTCATACCGACTTCTTTGTGTGTACTGACTGCATGATTCAGTAATACTAACCAACTAGAATATATAGTATGACTTTGGATATGAAACTAATGGCAATCTGATAAGTAGTAACAATCTCCCCTTTTGACATTAGTTGAGATGTTTGACAAAAACTACTTACAAAGTCATAACTCAAAAACTATATACTTGACAAAATGACTATACTTGACAATATGCATAATAGTCAATAAAATAGTATAAGAAGATATACTCCCCTTATCATTATCCTATACATAACTCTGAATTTTGCATGTTTGGTTCTATTCTGTACTTGTGTGCTTTGAATGCTCTATATATTCTGCTGGGTATACTCCCCTTGTATACAATTGTGTTATCAAAACTGTACTACTCTCCAAGTGTACAATTACTCCCCCCTTGCTGGGCTTTCCTCTATGTAGTATCATAATATTACTCCCCTTTTTTGACAAACATTAAAAACTTAATTTCCATCTGGAGGCAGTAACTGATAAAAAATAGTCTTACACTTGGTCTAGGCATTGGTGAGGGCGACTGAGAGTGAGTCCTTGAGACTTTCCATAAGCGAGTTTTGTGCTTGAATATCAGATAAGAGTGATATCAAGCCATCAAGAGTGCTTCCCTCTTGTGTAGTTGATAAAATTGTAGCTCGGTTGAGCTACTCCTATACTAATGATAGATGAGGAAGGAATAATGTTTGAAGGGTCATTATATCCATCATAATTTTATGCTCTTCATTCCTCAGTTCTAACTGTTGAGCCATGAGCTGTTGTAGCTTTTTGTAAAAATTCTGAACTGAATTAGGCTCAGCGGTCAACTTGGATGAGAGATCGGTGATCTCTTTCTCAATTGCATCAGTTTTATTTTTGATATCTTTAATAAATAAAGAAAATGTACACAATTTCTGGAATAAATAAAGAATGTGCTTGAGTTGAGGGAACAACTCAACAATGAATTTGACAAGTTTTACCTTGCCAACAGCAATTGATTTTTGTACTTCCTCTATCATTTTTGTTGTAAGCTCTTTATCCTTGAGCTTGCTTAAGTACTCAGATGCATCAACTCCAGATGTTTCAATCTGATTAAGGAGTTCATCCAACTGAATATGGATGGCTGCATCAGTTGACACTGTTGCTGATGGTAGCATTTCTGTGAGTAGTGTCCTAACCTTCTGAAGTACTTTATTCTTTTTCTGTATGTCCATTTGCTTCTCCTGTTCAGCCTTTTCTTTGCATAGTTCACCGAATTCAGTGAGTGCTTTCCCTTTCAATTTGGAAATGTCTACATTGGGCAACACGATCACTTTAGGTAAGTCAAATTTAAAACCATGCTTTCTCACCTTCTTCTCTTTTCCTTTGGTCTGTGGCACTAAGACAAGTGCTTGTGAGGCTTTCTGTCCCTTGGTAGGTTGCTCATTAGATGCAACACTTTGATCTATTCCTGTAGCAGTTGTAGTGTCTTTGGGTGGTTTGGTGCTAGGGGTTTCAACTGTAATATTTGCAGTGCTTGTCTGTGCTTGAGACATTTGATCTTTGGTTGTGTCACCTGCAGCTTTAGATTTGTTGCCTTCGGTAGCTTGCTCGGTGTCCTTAGGAGCTTTGGTTGAGACTGGTGGCTTCACCGGTGGATAAGGCTAAACTTGTTCTAAGACAGATTCACTAGAGACAAGTTTTGCATAAGTGGTGCCTTCAGTCATTTCCTGCTCCGGTGCTGCTTCATCCATTACATCTTCATCAATTTGTATAGTGTCAACCGGGTCTGGAACTTGCTCAGTGACATCTGGATCTTGCTCGATGACATCAACAATTTCAATTTGAGATTGTTCACTGACATCCTTTTGTTTGAAGATCTCCTGCCACTTGGCTTTAGTCTCATTTTCCACATCAATATATAGCCCATTCATCAATTTTAAGGCTCTCTATTTCACAAGAAATTTTGAATTGTATGTGGACAAATGCTCCTTGATTTCAGCTATGGACATGTCAGGAAATAGATGGATTAGACTTCTTTCTCTTATTTGTCTCTCCAAATCCATTGCATATTTCCATCTGTTGTCAATATGTGAGTAGAGTTCACTTAGAAGTGACTTTGCTAGTTCTAATGGTGCTAACTGAAACTTCAGAAGTGTACATATGATGACTTCTTCAATCTGTTGTTTCTCATCATTATTCCTAGACTCATACTTAACATATTTGAATCCTACAAATCCACTGTATTCTTTGAGATTGGCACAAAAGTTTTCAACACTGTGAATGTTTACCTTTTTGCTTTTCACAACCTCGAATTTGTTTGCATCATCAGACTCTATATCACTCGACTCTTTTGCCAAAATGAGTCTCCGAGTAGATTTCTTGTAAGTCTTAGTTACCTTAGGAATGGCAACAATCTTTTGTTTCTTTCTCGGTGATGCAGCTGATGCTCTGGTGTTGGGTCTCTTTGTTGGTGGAGTCAGTAGGGCCTTTGTGATGTCCTATTTCTTTCTTTTTAGAAATTTTCCCTTTGGCAACTCTGTGCTCAATTTTATT
Organism: Cryptomeria japonica; assembly: GCF_030272615.1. Classification (NCBI taxonomy): domain Eukaryota; kingdom Viridiplantae; phylum Streptophyta; class Pinopsida; order Cupressales; family Cupressaceae; genus Cryptomeria; species Cryptomeria japonica. Next base: position 56,397,383 of record NC_081407.1, on the reverse strand, counting down.
GTAGCCTCCTGTGCTTCTGATTCTTCCTCAGTAATGGCAAGATTGCCTTTGATAGGTGTAGAGGAGGATTCTTCTCCAAATTTCTCAGATAAAGCCTTTATCATCTTTGTAGCCTTAGGAACTACAATGCTCCTTTTTACTTTCTCCTTCACCTCTTCATAGGTTCCATACCTTAGTTCAATTGCATGCCTTGGCAATGATAGATAGGCATCAATTTGTTGCTGTGTGATATCATAATCAATTTCATAACCCATTGGTTGCAATGATTGAGTCCTCGGTCCAACAACATTTACATAGCAATAATTAGTGTCGACTTCAAAACATATATTGTCCTTGTATTTTTCAACCAGCTATGGTGGGATCCTGTACCTTTTGTGCATTTTCTCTTGAAATTTGCTAAAGTAATCATCCATGATATCATTAAATTTATCTCCTAACTTCTTGATGTAGTCATTGATCTGATGGGTGATAGGTTGGTGTAGCTCCCATACTACTTTACCGACTGATGGAAAGAACTTCTCAAAATAGAGAAACATACATACAAGTAGTGAACTGAACTTTAGTGTGTTTGCCGACTTGTTCTTCTTTGGCTTCCTTATTGTGTTCAGGTTCTCAAATAAGTTCTTTAGTAGCACTTCACATAAGTCTACTTTCATTCCCTTCTTCACTATTTTGTAGGCCAGGTCCATTGCAGCACATGGTACACTGTTTTCCCTTGCAGATTGGAAGAAACAGTAACCAATAACTCTGAATGCAAATTTTAGTTTAGCATCAGTGACATTATTCAATTTTAGCCCTCGGTAATTGGATTCTACTCTAGTTAGATTGATTAGCTCCTTTTGTGATATCATTTTTTGTGCACGAGCATGATCGTAGATGGGATATCCAGTCATCAGGTGAATGACTTCCTTTTTGATCTTGAATGGTTGCTCTTGTAGCCACATGAAATCATAATGTACTCTACTCAATACAAACTTAACCCATTGGGGTTTGAACACATGGGGATAGACTAGGGCTTCAGTTAATCCCTTGATTCTGGTATGCTCGAATTTGCTATCCAGTTTGCCATCAGTGCACAATTCATCATATGTGTCACTAATCTCTACATGACCAAGTTCCTCAACATGGCATTTGGTAAAGAATATGACATCTTCTACCAATAAGACTCAATCCAGGATGAGTGAAAATGCAGTTTTATCATCTCGTTCTGAGGAAACTTTAGGAGTTAGGGAATATTTCAGTGAGGGCTTCTCCACATTTTAGACAACTATAGGGTCTTGGATCTTGGGTGCCATGGTATATTTTGGGTAAGATTCGACAAGTTATCCTTAGGGTTTACAAGTGACTGACTCTTCACACTTGGTAGACAATAGCAATTTGACTAGATCGGAAACCAACTAAACAGTGTGAATAGATTGATGTAAATACCTCTAAATTTGCTCTGAATGAAGTTTGATCTCTTTGATTCACTCTGCTCTACTTCTCAAAAACTTGGGTGAATGAAAATGACCACAAAAACATTTTTAAGTACTCAAAAATACCTTATCAGGCTCCATGCAAGTTAGGTCAAGATATTAAATGCACTCGATTCACCTTTTACCGATTTACTCCATTTTTTGTTTTCACCGAGTACCCAACTTAGCTTCATTAACCGACTTGACAGGTTTCCTGTATACACCGACTTGACAGGTTTCCTATATAGCATATAAACTAACTAATTGCATCTTAACTATGCAGATTTTGAATTTTGTACATAATAGAATAGGAACTGTTATGATTCAGCTTTTAAAGAATGCAGTCCCTTCATACCTTTTCTTGACTAATTTGAAATAGGTGCACCTAACTCAGTAGGTAAGGTGCTTTCTTCATCAGACATAATTTCTTTCTTTTTACAAATCATCTTGAATTTTTCTTTAATCTCTTCAGTGTCTCTTCTTGGTTGATCTCTACAATCTCCAGCTAAATGTCCAGCTTTGTGACAATGAAAACATGCCATACTAGGATTTCTCCATGATCTCTGGTTGTCCATTCCAAATCTTATAAAACAGTTAGTACTTATATGTCCATATCTTCCACAACATTCGCACCATATCCTTGTATTGTAATCCCATGGTACTGCTGCATATTGTTGGTAAGGATCTGTGTGAGTTCAGTAACCTCCAGTGTTTGCTCAGTGTGGATACTTCATGTAGTTCTTTTGCTTAAACCAGCACTTCTCGGTACTATGTCCATATCTATTGCAGTTTTTACAAAACCCTTTGAATTTTGCCTTCTGATAGTTGTTAATAGACTTTGTCCTACATTGATTAGGTGTGTGAACATATTTATTGCAATTGTAACAATATCCTTTGGACTTAGAGATATTTGGTTGCTTACCTTTTCTGATCTGGCATATGTTGGCAGTATGACCTTGATTTCCACAGTAGTAGCAAATAGGCTTCTTCCTTTTGATGTTATTCCTTTTTCCAGCTTGTTTTGATGATTCTCCTCTCTCGGAAGTATGAATTCCTTTCTCAGTAGAGTCTTTTCCTTTGTAACCAAGTCCTCCATCTTTGTAGAGTCTTCTTGTATTCAGTTGCTCATCCAACATCTTTGATGCTTCATAACTTTTCTCCAATGATTCTTTGGATTTCTTTTTTGTTTCAAGTTCACCAGTCAACCTTGATACTTCAAGATTCAATGATTGATTTTCATCATTCTTCAGAATTGCTTCATGATGTGCATAACCTAGTAGATCTACCATAAATTGTTGAATACCAGTTAACCTTATGATTTCATCATCCTTATTAGATACTAGAGCTTCAAGTTGTTGTTTCTCTCTTTTTAGATCTCTTGCTTTATCTTTAGCTATCCTTAATGCATCTAGATTTTCAGTCATTTGTGTACTGAAATGTTCATGTTCTCTTTTCATTGCTTTTAGTTGATCAACCAATGCTTTGTTCATTTCTTTCAACATTCCAATCATTTCTTCAGTCTCTTCAGATATACTGCTCTTAGATGATGTCTCGATTTGTTCTACTATCTCTTAAGAATCTTGCAAGTCATCATATAATCTTCTCCTTACTTTCAGATATTTTTGCATTTGCCTTTGCATGTCTACAATCACTTGATTTGCATTATCCAGCTCTTCTTGAAGATGCACAATCCTTCGAGATTGTTTGTAGCCTTCCATTGCTAAGATCTTTCTCTTTAGGTAGTTAAACCCTTTTCCAAGATTCAAGCTTTGATACCAATTGTTAGGCCCAATATAGAAAGCTAATGTACTGAGAGGGGAGGGGTGAATTAGTACTCCAAAACTTTTCTCTGATAATAACCTTACTGTTATGCATAAACATAATAGTGCAGTAACATAAAATAAAACTAAAATCAACAGATAACAATCATACATGATTCACTCCATAACACATATATTTTGGTCACACAGAAACTCTTGGTTAGAGAGAAAAACTACGGTGGGAATGGCACCCACAACTTCACTACTGCAATAATAAAGAATGCTCGGTTAGAGCTACATTTAGCTATTTTTGATAGCTTACCCTATTAGGAGTATCAAGATCAGTTAGATCTACCTTACTAAAGGATTTTTACAACACTATATAAGTGTAGCACCTGGTTAAAGGATTTACAATTTATAGACTTGGTTAGAGTCTTTTACCCTATTAAAGGTTTGTCTTACAACTTCAAAATATTATAATAAAATCATTACAAATATCTGCAACTTTACATCTGAAATGCTAAAGCAGATTCTATGTGCTCTGAATAAGATTACCTAGCTTGTAGCATACCTTGGTAACCCATAATGAAACTCGGTAAACCCTTCTATTTACTTTGTTCTTCAACTGTTCACTGATAACCTTCTCGGTGACCTCTCTATGTCTCTGTAACAATCTTCCTTCATGCATACACTCTATTATCTCTTATTGCATCTCATATGTCTAACCCTAGAATCATGTTGTATAAATAGATCTCTTACAGCGGTGATCTGATTCATTGCTTCGATCTTACAAAAGATTCTTCGAATGAATAACTAAACAAAATATCTCATTGGTTAGATTGACCTTGTAATCATACACAATCTCATAGTGCAATTCCCAATGCAAAAATGGTTAGATGTGCCTCGATGTTGTAACACGTTTTCGTGTGCATGTCCAAGTTCAATGTATTTGGTAAAATGTTTCACTCAGTGAATATCAACTTGGTGAGTTAACTTTACCACTCAGTAGCCATGAACTTTACTCGGTAAACAGCTCGGTGAATACTGCATTCTGTGACTGCTTTCTTCAGTAACTGACTAGACTGTTCATACGGACTTCTCTATGTGTACCGACTGCATGATTTGGTAATACTAACCGACTAGAATATATAGTATGTCTTTGGATATGAAACTACTAGCAATTTGATAAGTAGTAACAGCTGAGTTACAAAGTACTAAACCCTTTCTTATAGACAATGCATTAGAATAGACACACTTTGCAATAATATATTATCAAAACCTGAATACTTCTCCAATTCTTTGTAATAGACATGAGTCAACTAGATATATCATCTAAAGTCACCACCATAAATATTCATACAACAACACTTAGGTGTTGTCATTGTGTTGTCATTGATGTCAACCGGTCTAGGATGGAAACCGATATGGGAGATTGATGAGGAGTGCTAGCATTGATGAATATTGAAAATAGTGTCATTGATGTCCTTGGTAGTTGAAAATTTTGTACACTTGGGGAAATATACAAAATTGTGGTTTCAACCATAGCACATGAGTAAAAACTCTCTTAATTAAGGGAAGACTCCCCCTATCTAACTACAACTTGGAAAATAAAATAGGATGGGATATCAATCTTTCTTCTTTTTTCAAGAAAGACAATATCCTTTTCTCTTCACGGAAAAGGATAGTGACTGAATATGAACAGCAATAACCACTTTCAAGTGAAATAGGAGAAAGGAAATGAAGTTTCCTAAAAGCGCAAAGACTTCCATCACTTCCTTCAGGACGGGACAACAATATCAAGCTCAAAGACTTGACTATTGGAAGTCCTATCTACCCTTCGCTATACTAAATTTTACAATGAATAAAAGACAATGGCTCAAAGACTGGAATAATCTATTCTTTCAACACAAAGACAAGAACTAATGCAAGCTCAAAGACTTGCTGCTATTTCTTATCAAACAGTAATTTTTCCTCAAGAATAGACGCAAGCTCAAAGACTTGCTACTCCTTCTAGAGATTTTCCTATTTTAATTAATCTTTTCTACTTGCAGCTCAAAGACTTCAAATCAGATTGGACTAAGCTCCTTTAGAAACACTTTGCATAGAAGAAATAAAATAATTTACACTCAAACATTAGCTCAAAGACTCAAAATTTGAGTAATCCTTCTTTATTATTCTTCAAAACCTTCAATTCACATACATAAGCTCAAACACTTCTTGCTGTAAATTTGGCAGAGTTTTTGCTTGCTTTCAAAAAGATAAATATTACAATAGACCCCTCAAGTATTTATAGAAGAGGAGCCTTAAGAAAAAGGTGGGAGGATCCTAACTAACTTGAGAGATTCTCTCAACCACCAAGACTCATTCAATAACTAACTAAAACTTCATTAACTAACTAAGAGTTACTCCAACTAACTAAGACTTATTCCAACTACAATCCTAATCGGACACAACTTGTAGTTGCCTTACATGTAATTACAAAAGTGCAAGTAATGTGTAACTTGCTTTTTACAAAAAATACTTTTACATGTAACTTGTAGAAACTAAATTACAACTAAAGATTACAAAAGAGGGAAAATTCAACTAAGTGTTGAAAAACACTTAAGTTGCATTTTGTGAAGACACAAATCCTTGAAATTTTTGGATGCTCGCTTGTAGTTCATCGAGATTCGGTTCATGGGTGTTCTTGGAAACAACCATAGTCTTCACAATAGTGTCATGATAGTGGAGGAGCGCATAATTGTTTTTATCCAAGATAGACTGGATTTCATGCAGAAAGGCTTGGTGTTTCATCAATGCTTGAATCGAAGCTACCGAGAGTTGTTCGCTCCTCCATTCATTATGAATCCTCATCTGTAAATCAGCAAGAACTTCTTCTTCTGGAATTAGATCTCCATCCTGACTTACTATGTTGCAAGAGGCCCTTTCACAATGTGAGACAATATCTCGGTAAACTTTGCCTCAAAATCTCTTTGCATCACCGATCTCCTCAATGAGGGATTTAAGAACAAGGGTCTTGTTTTCCAGGAGTTCTTCAAATTCCAAGTACATGACCCTGGAAGAGATGATGGTGTGCTTCTGTAAAACACTCAGCTGTTGTTGGGGCATGGTATGCCAAATTGTCAAACTTTCTTCAACACTTTCCATATTCTTTTTGAAAGTATTAGAAGTCTGATCCAGTTTCTCCTCAATAGTCTCTAACTTAGATATTATTTGAAAAATGTCTTTCATTACCTGTACACATTGATCATGAAGTTGGTCAACCCAGGAATCCAGTGCTTGTACTTTTTGAGCAACCCTTTCCACTCTACGAATTGATTCTTGGGAAGCATAAGCACCTATGGAGTTACTCCCTTCAGCAGCAGGTTTTGTAATTTTATGAACGACTGCCATAAATTGTTGGTTTTCCTCTTCTAGCTTGTCTTTCTTTGCTAGAAGATCATCACATCTTTGTACCAGTGAAGCAATAGAAAACTAAGCATCATGTTTAATGACCTCATGCGTTTTCTTTCCTGACTCTATCCTTGTAACCTTATAATCAGCAACTGACATTTCATCAAGTAGCTTATCTATAATAGGGTCCACAATTTCAGCTACCTTCATCTTATTGCTATCAACAGTTACCCTAAAGATAGTCTTGGCCTTCTTAGCAACTTTGTATCTGGACTATTCTAGTTTTTGATAGTCAAAGGCATCAGGTGAGATTTCTTGCTTCTTCCTTTTTGGGGTGAAAGAACTAAGCCATGGAGGAAAAGTCATCAATTCCCCTCTAGTCATAGCCGTAGGCAAAGGAGAAGTGGTTTTTGTTTGAATCACCGTGGTAATCCTGGGAGGAATATTTGTTTGGGCAGGGACCATGGTTTTATCAGTTACCAATGGGCATGAAGATTTCCTCATGAATTCTTCAAAACCAGAAGTGGAAGTATTAATTTTTGATAACTAGATGCAAGTAGGAATATTCTCAGGAACTTTCGACACAATCTCTTGTTGATGTTAGGAGATGGCTCATATGCTGAAATGGGAATAGCATTGTGAGGAGACTCATCCACAAGCAAATCAGGAGGAGAAAGAGGCATCTCAATGGAAACTAGTGGAATGATCTCATGAGGTGAGTCTGAAACTGGAGATTTGGGAGCATCATCAGATTTCTATCCCTCTTCTGGATTATCCAGATCAATTACCTGAGCATGGAAACGTGATTTTTCCTTCCCACGAACAATCGTCTCCTCAGGAGGAAGCACTACTGCACGACTGACTTGCAACTTGATCCTTGTGCCCAAAGATGAAGCACCCTCCTTGTTGTCAATTTGAATCTCAGACTTATGTCCAAGAGGCCTTGTAGAATCATCTTCTTTACCAACCTTGATTTTAATAAGTCTAACAACATTACTTTTCAGCCATGCATTGGTGTTGGCCAAGATAGGCTGAAATCTGTCAAGGATGGATATGCACTCCTTGTGTGACCATTGGATCAAAGGAAGTGGAGCTTCCTCAACCCTCCATGAAATGTATTCAGGATCAAGTATATTCTTGTCATCAATCATCCCTTGTGGGATATCCGCCAAGTTGAAATCAACAATTTGCTCAATAGTGAGCCTGCAATAATCCATCTTCAGAACTTCGGCTTCTGTGTGGAGATCTATCCAAATGTCTTCAATGCGATGAACATGAACAAAGGATTTCTTGATCTTCTCCTTCATACCCCTATAATCAAAATCTGCTCTAGGTTTAAACCTTTTAAGCTTGATTTCCTGTAATTCAGTCTCCATGGCCTTAGCCTTCACAGATGTGAGAAGGAAGTATAGGCCAATTTTCAATGGGTTTATCATAGAGATCCCCATTCCAACCATGTTCTTAGCAAACTGAAAAGTGTGGACAACCATGATTTGTCTTCCCAGCTCCATAAGAATGATCTTATCAGTTGGGAATCTGGGAAGCATGTATGGCTGACCATCATAGCATCTGATCCTTATATAGGTGAAGGTGGGAAACTGCAGAAACAAACATCCATACTCGCACACCTTATCCCATGCCTCATCTAATACTCTCTTGTTCCTGAGATTTCTATCAAACTGACACATGAAATATCCAAAGAATGTATCTTGGACTCTTTTGAAATGCAGTCTACTATTTCTCAATGACAACTGGTCATAATATTCCCAAACTGGTATAAGTGAGCGATCACCCTTGGTAGAAAGACCTGGAAAGTGTCTAAGTGATGCTGCTAAATATACCAAATTAGAATTCATGAAGAAGGTCATGGTGGTAGGAACTGCTGCAAGTTGTTCGCACAAGGCATCACTAATGAATTCTCCCCATGAAATGTGATGAAGCTGCCATATGAACATAATGAACTGGTACATCCATGGCTCAAAGACATTGGAATGCTCAAGGCCCATCATCCTGCTAAAAAAAGTGATGGTGTCTCCTATCTCCCATTTGAAATCACAGCGGTACAACTTCACCCACCTTGAGAAGGAGGCTCATGGCTCTTGGATCCACCTATTGATGTGTCACTTGCAATCTTTTTCCCTCTTTACATAATACTCCACTGCACTTTCTTTGGTGATTTCCATATAAACAGGTGTAAGAGGTATTCTGAAGACCTTCTCAATCATATTTGCATCAAGACGGATTATAGCTTCACCATCATCATTTTTGATGACTCTTGATGGATATGGCTGTCCAACAGCTGCTGCAAGTTATTATCCTATGGATCTTCTACCCTTTTGATTAATTCTAACATATCAACATGCCCTATTTCCATGTCTCTGATGCGATCAAAAGGAGAAGAAACCTGGGAAGGTGTAACCTTGTTCTGATATTTGTCATATCTGTATTTCATCTTCTTGGGAACTGGAGATGTTGACAAATCTAACATTGATTGTGAACCTAGAATACTGTGATGAAGACTTAAAAGAGTTAAGGCAACATCATAGTCAGCTACAAATATCATTATTCCTTCTCCAAATGGGTAAAACTTTGATTCTTGAACTTTACGATTTTGTGAGAGGAAGAGGGGAAATATGTAGAAATGGGAAAATCTTAACTTTGACCAATTTCGGACCTTGGGAGAATTTTTGCAAGTATACAAGTTGGAAAGGACATACATGCAATCGGGGTTTTAAAACCTGAATACAAGTACACTTGTAAATTCGAAAATGGTGAAAGGGATGAAAAATGAGATTTTGACTTGCGGAAAATGACGGAAATGGAAAGTCCGGATATGGGGAACATGAATGGATAGAAATGGGAAAATCTGGGAAAGTCATTTTCATGAAAATGGGAAGAACTCTTCAACATGTAATCTGGTTTTCAAAACCCAAATTTGCAAGGGAGGGGTATTTCACACTTTTCAACTTGGAATTTTAATAAAAAATGGTTAAATTCCTTAACTGTAGGGGAAGAACAAGAATTTCCAGCGAACTTGTAATCGGGATTAAAAATTCCGAATACAAGTAAAGAGGGAAAATTTAGGGAATAACAATGCAATTCAAAAATTGCATACCAAGGGAAGAATTCTCTCACAAAAACTGATTTTTGGGGGAAGAACAACACATGCCAAAAAATGCAACTAAGAAAGAAAACCAAGAGAGAAAGAAAATAACAAAATGAAGGAAAGAAAGGAAAGAGAACATACCTTTCTTCAAACTGAAAATGCCTCTTCAAAAAATGCAACCAATTCTTGGAAAGAAGAAGAAAAACCAATAAATAGAAGCAATCCGCAATGCCAAACCCTTAACACATTTTTGCAAAAAATGCCCCAAATTGATAAATGAAGCAACAATTCCAAACTCGGAGAACTGAAATGCCAATGAGAGAGCACACCCAAGAGGATTGGAACAAAACGCCTAAGGAGGAGTAGAAGAAATAGTGACAAGTGTTTGCAAAACGTGGCCAAAGGAATCACATGGAGAAAAATGTGGCCACCATTTGCATCTTCAATAGCATCAATAAATAGCTCAAAACTTCTCCCAAACTCCACACCTAGGTGAGAGAGGGCAAAACATTTTAGGAGGTTGCAGCTTGTTGGAGATTTAATTAACTAAAATGTGGCATTAAAGAAAAGCATGACTGCTGATCTAGGGCGAAAAACTAGTCAATGGAATGTCCATTTGGTGTGAAAGGTGTCCAAGAATGCATGAAGATAGGATGAAAGCCAAAATGCCTTCCTCCTCCAACAATTTCTCCACAAAAATTGCCTTGAAATGGTCAAAAACCATTTTTCCTTGCATTTCGGGTTTCTTGGAATAAAAGACAAGTTTGATTTTGCATAAGGGAATGAAAATTGGGTTTTTGGGGGAGAATAACAAGTCTCAATTTCACTTTTTCCACTTACAAGCCAAAATCAGGATTTTTTGGACAAATGACATTTTTTTTTTTACTTTTTCACTTGCCAAGCCAAAATCAGGTTTTTTTAGACAAATTACAAGTTTAAAATTGTCAAAAATGCACTTGCAAGGCAAAATCAGGTTTTTTGGAGAGGAATACAAGTTTTAATTACTTGTAAAAGGGAAATAAAATCCCTACAACAAGTTAGAAATACTTGCACATATGTAATGGGGATTTAAAATCCCTATTACATGCAAAAACCATTAAAGTAGGGTTTTTTTAAGACAAACTGTAAGTTTACTTGTAATTGAGCCAAAAAATCCCTATTTGAGCTAAACAAGACCAAAAACAATAAAAAAGACAAAAACAACAAAGGGGAAATTTAAAACAAATTGCAAGTAACATCTTTTAATAAAAGTGCACATGTAATAAGCTAAAAATTTCCCTACAACAATCAAAACAATGAATATTGTATATGGTGAAAATGGATAACAATAATAACGATATTGAAAGGCTAAATGAATTCAACCACAAAACCCTAGCCTAACAACAACAAAGATCCACCATAAAATATGAAGATTACCTAAGACAATGCAAATCAAATGAAATCACAAAGATTATACCATCACATGTCCAATAGGGTTTGGATCTCCATTCTTCCTATCTCCATTGATCTTGCTTGATATATTTGCTCTTAGATTTTATGTATGCACAAGAGCTCAACAAAGAACGGAATGTGGTTGCAAGTAGGATCGCATATGCCAAGTAGTCAATTGATCAAGTAGTTAGGTCATTAGGATGATTGATTAGAATGATTGATTAGGATGATTGATTAGCCAGGGTTTGATAATGAAGGAAGCATCTTCTTATATAGAAGACACAATATGAAATGGAGGGATAAGATTGAGAGGTGTAAAAGGAGGTCGGCTATGATTAGAGGGTAGGTAAAAGAAATAATAAAATAATGAAAGGGGTAGGTAGTGTATGAATTAAGAGATGAATGACATGTGTCATAGGTAGAAAAGGTTAATGAATTAATTAAATAAATAAAGATTTATTTAATTAATAGAGGAAGTGAGATAATTAAATAAATAAAATATTTATTTAATTTAGGAAAATGATAATTTAAATAAATAAATGTATTTATTTAAATGAGAAATAAGGCTAGAAGAGGATAAATGAATTAATTAAATAAATAAAGATTTCTTTAATTAATAGAAGAATTAGGATAAAGTAATTAAATAAATAAAGATATTTATTTAATTAGACATGACAATTTTGGGTGTCTGCAAATATCATTAAAACTTGCAGTTTGAAGAAAATTCTCCACCTATAGTCGGGATTTTAAAACCCAAAATTGAAGGAAAGACATAGTGAACGAACCTAGAATTTGATGAATTTCGAAACATAGTTCGAGAATGGACTGAGGATTAAGCCAGTCCAAGGATTAGTTGAAATTTTGCCTCGAGAAGTGTGCCATAGAGTAAATTTTTTCATTTTTCACAAAAATTTCATGTAGTGGTCCTTCATTTTTGGAAACAAAAATGAGGACAATAGTCCTCTAGCATAGTAGTTCACTGATAAGGAAGAGAATTTCATCTATCATAATAGCCATTGGATTCACTGGTACACAAGTTAGTGTTGACTTGTGTTGAAGATATAAGGGCTGTAGACTAGTAAGTGACATGTTGGCAGTGCATTGTTGCCAACCAACAAGAGAGCAAGATGTTGGGTTGTTAATTGTGATGAAGAGGGGGAATGTTACCAAAATCATATCAACATCAAAAGTGAAGTATGTTCAGGCCACAAGTATGCTATGTGGACATGAAATAGTAGGACTCCCACCGGATAAAGATGCAGTCACCAAATGAAGAGATGACTGACAGTGAATGTGACCAACTGGATCATATGTGCATATTTGAAGATAAGCATGCTCAAACAGGGAAGCCACTTTGGTGCAATGGAGGATGCAGAAGACAAGGATCCACTCCCAATGATAAGTGGAGCTTATCTCCTATTATGCATGGAATGCATTATAGTTCTCAGAGATAATTTAAAATTGTTAAAGGCAAGTATTTGAAGGCTTACACCAAACCAACTGGTGAAACACTAAGTTGCCTTAGGTGCATGAGATCAAAGAAATGCACCAAATCAGATGGGTAGACATGATGCATTGTCAGTACAAAAATTGAAGGATATGTTTGTCACTTTGACAAACCAATTGATAGGAGAACTGGTCTATAGATGAAGAAGGAAATTTTGAGCAGAAGCAGATAGATGGATATTGGTGAAGGCTGATGATATGATGTCATCAAGGTGTTTACCGATAAGTATGTCCACTAGTAATGTTGACAAAGTGTAGATGCACAAGGCTCCCATTTGATGAAGATGTGCATGAGCTAGGTTGGCTTGTGTGCTGACCAGTTTAGGTGCTCCAGTGGAAGTGAAGCAAAGTGCAAGCTTGAAGATAGACCAGTTAGGGTATAACAGACAGGGTTTGTGAATCGATAGATGAACCTAGTTGTGTGGTTGGTCGGTGATCCTATCCAAACTGACATAGCCCACCTAGAAAAGGTGGATGTCAACAAAGGGGCCATGTGGAGGTGAAGTGGCATGCATGCACAGATCCGTGTGATGTGTCGGTGAAGTTGTTGGTGACACACCCAACAATTATGGCGACTGATAAGTTGAGACTTTGTCATATTTTTATCCTCAGAACTCTTGAGTTTTTGTTATCTTTTGGTTTGCATAGTAGTAGTGATGTATTGGAGGTTGACTATATGTATTCCATATGTTAAGCTTGAACTTATTAAATCATGTTTTATCTTTATCAGTCTATTCCTGCAGCCATGTGATTTATTCTTATTGCCACGCGGATTATTTAGGGCAATATCATATGTGAATTAATAGATGTGTTAATTAAATAAAATGTGTATATATGTTCTTGTATGTTATTTCTTTTGTAGTGCAGGTAATAAATGATATTGCGGTGGATATTCTCCTATCGTGCCTAATGAAGGGAAGGATACATAAGAGATAACTGAAGATCAAACTATAGAAGAGCTGAGCAAGCATAAGGGATGACATAAGCAGAGCAGTCAACTGACACTACCAATTTCTAACTTCAGTATCTTATTGAATTTGCAAATACCGCCACGACATGCAATGATTGTGGTTCAGTTTAGATCCACATTTCCTAGAGCATAGCTCCAGTTATCTCTTCTATCAGTCAATCATCCACCTCTTCTTCTAGGTGTGATTTATGTTGTCTATTGTAGTTAATTTCTTTTTAATAATAATCTCTTCTTCTTCTCAGGGTTAGTTAGACAGAAGGGAGAAGAATAGAGAAGAGGATTTTTGATAATCATTCTTGAGTTTTTTTTCATATTAAAAACTATGTAATCACTTTCAGAAAGCAATAAATAAAGTTATGTTATTGTGATCTATTAAGAGTTGTTTTTGGGAAGCTTGGTATCACTCATCCAAGGAGGCCCACTTAGTGAGTGATCCTATGTGTTTGTTAAAATTAATTTTCTTTCCTTAGCTGTAATAGAAGTTCTTGCATTGACCATTCCTACAGCCACTGGAAACAGATCCACTGACTGTTCCTGCAGCTAAGCTAGAATAGAGTAATTTTTGTTTATCCATATTGAATTTATTCAAAAATTTTCCTGTAGCCTTTCCATAGTTTCCATTCTTGTTTACCTTTTTCCACATAATGTTAGTTGTTGCAGTAATGCAAAATAGCTATTGCAGGAACTCAGTGCATATATAGTGCAGACCCATTTCAAGTACTACATCTGTGGGTTTACAATCAAATGAACACTAGCTATGGAAATAGTGACTTTACCAAATGAATGTCCAAACTTCGAATTGAGACTTCAATTAGAGTTATTATTCTTATTGTTGGGGTGAACTTTTTTGGCATCATTGTCAGAGATGGTGTCAAACTAAGAATGTGTTATGGTTATTATATTTTCAGTTTTTAGTTAATTGTTTTTTTGGTATACCTGATCATTTGAAAAATTTCATGAATTTGCATGCATAGATGAAGAAGAGATGTTCTAGGTAGATTTATGCCCAGCCATCGTAATCATGCAAAAATTAATTCCTCAGATATAAATCCTTTTGCTAAACTTTATCAAACCCCAGAGAATTTGAATCACCCTGAATCTGAATTCCCAAAAGGTAGTTCTCATTTCCTCTTTGGACCTCAAGAATAATAATTTCATATAGTAACAACCCCCACAAGTCCAATGCAAGGAAAACCACCTCGTGGTGATAATAATCCACTACCACAATAAGACCCAACATTTGAGTTCCCCATATTTGATTGGGATGATAATGCCAATCTCAAGAACATTCCAGCTTCTTCCCTCCCTAAATTCTATGGATTGGTGAGAAAGGACCCATACACATTTTTGTTTGAGTTTGATGTTCTCTGTAGGAGATTTTACTATACTATCGATGCCTATAGACTCAAAATATTTCTTGCCACCTTGAAGGAGTCATCCTTGAGATGGTTTATGAGCTTGGGTAGTAGTAAAATCAATACATGGGATGAGATGAAACGATTGTTTCTTGCAAAATACAAAGATTATCGTAGAGGCATTGATCGGCATGGGGATGATATCTTTAGAATGAAACAGAAAGAAGATGAGAGTCTTGAAGATTATCTAGAGAGGTTTCTGTTTAGTGTCAAGAAGTGCAAACATAGTACTCTAAATGAAGATTCCCTCAAGTTGATATTTTTGAGGGGAATCAGTAATGAATGCACTGATTCTTTGGATCTTATGGGAGGAGGTGACATTACACAGTCCACTTGGGCTGAAATAGGACAAATTTGTAAAAAGTATTCCAGATCTTCTTCTAAGAAGAATATGCATTTCAAGCCAAGAGCACCATCATCAGCATCTAGTACTAGAGTTTCTAGATTGAAACTTAGCCATTTATTGAAGGACTTTAAGGAGGGCATTATAAATAATATGGCTACCTAGTTGGATACACTTGCAGCTAAAAAGAAACATGAAGAATATGATGCATTTCTTGCAGAATTTTGCTCTCATTATAGATAGTGAAAGAAGGATTGCCGATGCAAAATGGTTGCAAATGTGGAAGTTCCTGACTTCAAGCCAATACAAGGTGAGGATGAGCAAGTCTTCTATGTTGCTCAAATAAGGCCAAATTTCCAAAGGCAAGGTATGCCTCCAGATCTACTTTCTTTTTCTGGTTATAGTGGAAATTCTTATGTGCCAAATAATCAATGGCAACCACCTTATTCCCAAAATCTTGGTAATTATCAAAATTGGTATGGTTCTCAAGCCCAAGGGAAACATTTCAGTAATCAAATACCATAGTGGCAGTAGCCACAAGGGAATTGGTATCCACCTCAAAGCCAAGGAAGTTAGTTTCAAGGGAATTGGCAACCTACTTCTCAATGGAGGGGGAGTCAGCCATGGAATGCCCAATCTTTTGGTTATCAATAGCCTATTCAGCAGCCATAGCCTCCTGCACTAATGCCTCCTCTTGCAGCCATTGTTGTCCCACCTAAGCCAACGCAGTTTACTACTCAACCACTGCCAAATCCTAATATTAAATCTCAACAACAACAACAAGCTTATTCAGCAAATATTAATCAATACCCAGCCTATTCTCTATCTCTAAGTGGTATTCACCTCTGATCTGGGACAAAACTGCCTAATCCATCTCCTCCAGTTATCACTAAGGTACAAGAAGATCAAGAAATATCCGATCCAATAGATGCAATACCTCAGAAGCAGATATTGCCTCCATTTCCCCATAGATTGCAAGAAAAGGAAGTTCCCACATAACAAGAGAAAGGCTTTGATATTATAGATCAACTGAAGCATATTTGTGTTAAAATTCCATTGTTGCAAGCAATAAAAGATGTTCCCATATATGGTAAAGCACTGAGAGAAGCATGTCTAAAAAAAACTGGCAGGAAGAAGAAGGATCCACAAACAATGCATGTTATGGGTCAACTTGCAAATATTATGTTAGGCAAGGTTGCAATTCCAAAATATTTTGATCTAGGTAGTCCTGTGGTAAGTATAGTCATTAATGGCAACCAAATAAGAAATGTTTTAATTGATTTAGGGGCAGCCATTAATGTGATGACAGGAGAAGTAATGAAACAACTTGGAATCAATAGTCTAAGGCCTAGACCCACAATTCTACAACTTGCTGATAGCTCTACAGTGAGACTTGATGGTATGATTGAAGATGTAGTGGTTATTTTGGATTCCTAGGAATACCCTACAGACTTTATGATTCTATCTCCAAAGGCAACATTGGGAGGATATCAAGTGATTTTGGGAAGACCTTGGCTTGCCAAAGTTGATGCATATATTGGATGTAGATCAGGGGATTTGACTATTTCAGATGGGAATTCTACAAAAAACATTAGCCTTGTATTCTCCTGCACAACCCCAGCTTGATCAACAACAAGCCATTTGGCCTTTTTTGGGAGAAGAATCTGAGGGAGTTGACTCTATTAATCACCTTATGATGATTACTCAAGGGCTATTCATGCAATTATATGATGAAGAATCAATTTTTTATAAAATTTTGATAAATGAGTTAATAGAAGAACATAAATTACAGGAGTTGGTTCCGAAATATTGCAGGTTTGGACTTTCTTGCAACCACTGATATATTGCATACTCTGTTTCCACAAGAAGTATCTTCTTCTTATTTTTCTGATATGAACTAGATTGATCTTACTATCAAGATATAAGTTGATTTGAATAAATGTTTAAATATCAATAAAGATCTTTTAGATACTCAAAAAGAGGCCCTTGTGGACTTGTTGAAATATCATAAAAATGCTTTTGCATGGGATAGATCCAACAATTTGCACCCATCGTATCTATATAAAAGAAGAGTGTTGTCCACTCAGACAACCACAAAGAAGAATCAATCCTACATTAAAAGAAATAGTTAAAGAAGGACTGCAAAAGTTGTTAAAGGCTAGATTTCTCTATCCTATCTCTGATAGCCAATGGGTATCACCTTTGTAATAATCCCTAAGAAAGGAGGAAAATGGAGGGTATGTGTTGATTATAGAACCCTAAATTTGGCAACAAGAAAAGATCATTTTCCATTACTATTTATGGATCAGGTATTGGATTCTTTGGCTGGTAAAAGATACTTTTCATTCCTTTATGGATTCGTGGTTACAATCAAACTTAGATAGCCCCGAAGGATCAAGAGAAGACAACATTTACTTGTCCTTGGGGCACATATGCATATTATGTTCTTCCTTTTGGTTTGTGTAATGCTCCAGCCACTTTTCAAAGAGCAGTGATCAGTATCTTTTCTGATATTTCTCAAGACATTATGGAAATCTATATGGATGACTTTACAACTTATGGTTCTGAATTTGAACAAGGATTAGGGAACCTGAAAAATGTTTTGCAGTGATGTGAGGACTATAGTTTGTCATTAAATAGTGATAAATGCTTCATCATGATGCAGGAAGGAATATAGTCCTTGGTTATCATATCTCTGTAAAAGGAATATAGGTGGATCCAACAAAGATTGAATTCATTCAACATATCAATGCCCTTGTGAAGCAAAAATATGTAAGAAGTTTTCTTGGTCATGCTGGATACTATAGAAGGTTTATCAATGATTTCAACAAAATTGCAAGTCCCTTATATTCACTGCTTACCAAGGATATGGAATTTAAATGGACCTCTGCATGCAATGAAGCTTTCTTAAAGCTTAAGCATGCCTTGACTCAAGCGTCAGTTCTTAAAGGTCCAAATTGGTCCTTACCATTTCAAATTCATACAGATGCATCTGATTATGCAATAGGGGCAGTGTTAGGACAAAAGATTGACAAATTGGAAAATGCAATATATTATATTAGCAAGAACTTACAGGGGCTTGAGTTAAATTACACAGTCATTGAAAAGGAAATGTTAACTATTATATATGCACTCAACAAATTCAGGCACTATATCATAGGATATCCCATATTTGTGCATACAGATCATACTGCAATCAGATATCTCATGAATAAGCCTTCAATTACTAGTAGATTGGCTCGCTGGTTATTGTTGATGCAAGAATTTGATATCACTGTTGTTGATAAAATAGGGAAGTCTAATGTGGTTGCAAACTATCTTTCAAGACTTTAGTTACAAGAAGATTCTACAGTGATAGATGATTCTTTTCTAGATGAACATTTATTTCTTATCCAAGCTCATACTCCCCGGTATGCTGATATTGCTAACTATTTAGCTGCTGCTAAAATGCCAATTCATTTCTCTCCTAAAGAAAGAAGATTGTTAGTTGAAAAAAGTTTTAACTTCTCATCGATTGCTGATTGTTTGTTTTATACTGGGCCTGACCAAGTCATGAGAAGATGTGTGAGAGAAGATGAAACATATGATATCCTGCATGCATGTCATGATGAGCCATGTGGAGGATATTTTGTTGCCAAAAGAACATCACTCAAAGTACTAAATATAGGATACTATTGGCCCACATTACACAAGGATGCAACACAATATACAAGGAAATGTGACAGATGTCAGCGTATGGGAAGACCTACAAAATCTGATGAGATGCCATTATATCCACAAATATTAGTAGCACCATTTGATAAATGGGGTTTAAATTTTGTTGGCCCAATTGATCCACCTTCTAATGGCAAATCCTACATTTTGGTATGTACAGACTATGTAACAAAATGGGTGGAAGCTCATGCTATGACACATGCCAGAGATAATAAGGTGGTTGAGTTTCTTTATGAAGAAATATTTACAAGATATGGAGTACCAAGAGAGATTGTCTCAGACCAGGGACCTCAATTTACTTCAACATTGATAGTAGCTTTGGTAAATGAATACAATATAAGATACAAGAAATCTACTCCATATCATCCACAAGCTAATGGGAAAGTAGAAGTTACAAATAGGGAGATTGAGGATATTCTTATTAAAACAATATCTATTCATTAAATAGATTGATCTCATAGGCTTTCAAAAGCAATTTGGGCATACAGAACAACTTGGAAAACACCAATTAGTTTTACACCTTTTGAGATGGTTTATGGAAAAGAAGCAATGATGCCTATTGAATTTGAGCATAAAACTCTAAGGACAACTTTGCAATTAAATATGATATTATCTGAAGCACAAAAAGAACATATTTAGCAACTGAATCCTCTGGACGAATGGAGGAAAATGGTTGTCCAGCAGACAAAACTGATTCAAAATCAGAGAGTAAAGTGGCATGATAAGTATATCAAAGAGAAGAAGTTCAAAGCAGGTCACTGGGCACTACTATATGATTCTAGATATAAAGATGCTATGGGGAAGCTACAAACCAGGTGGTTAGGTCCATATGAGATAGAAGAAGTTTTCAATAATTGAGTTGTTCGTTTGACCACAATTGATCTTGTTCGGTTTAAGCTTTTGGTGAATGGTCACTGGCTGTGTTTGTATCATAAGCTGGCCACTAAAGAGGAGTTCCTACATCAATTTGACCAAAAGGATGAAACAAAGGTTTCTGTAGCAACTGATCAGCTTCCTACTGCAATTGAGGAAAGTAATAAAGGTAAAGTTCCTACAGCCACAATAGTGAACATGCTTGCTGCTTCATAATTCTTCTTGCATCATTTCACAATAAATATTTCCATATCTTATGGGAATATTCTTCTCCATAAATAAAATTCCATCCACGTCATACCATCCCACTTTCTTATCTATCATTTCCCTTCATTTCACCATCAATTTCGTATGACTGCAGGTATGTACATATTGTGTTTTATTTTAATTACACATTTATTATTTCATTATGATTAAGCCTTTCTAAATCTGTGTACACTCCCCAAAATCTCATCAGCTTGTGTGGACATGTGCTAGGTTAAGTTGTCGGGGGGGTGCTTTATGGTTCAGTTTCCAATGTTAGTGATTATCCATCCTTTTTGGTACTTATAATTGAAAGCTTGCCATCATTGTTTAACAAGTTATTATTTCATGCAAGGAAATAATAAATTCTGTTGCCGAAATTGAGATATGTATGGAATTTTCAATTTAGCAAGTCTGTCAGATATTTTGTTCCTCCATTTCTCAGCTGGAGAGTGTTCAATACTAGTGGAGTAAGAGATGGGTGGTGTTCCAATCCACCATGAGCCAACAGTTCATGAAGTGTTGCTGCAGGATGCTCTTTGTGAGCATTATTTTAGACACCATGGCTAGATTGATTACTTTTTGAAAATTGGAGACTTTAATGAAGAAATAGCTGCAGAATTTATGCATTCCTTTAACGAAGACAAGCTACGGTTAAAGGTTTAAGGGTTATTGCTACGGAGTAGTGAATAGCTGAAGTAACAGGGTTGCCACAAGAAGGAGAATTGTTTCTAGAATCAAAGGATGCAAGGAGTGCCAGGGCAGAATTTACAATTCCCATAGATGGACCTCTAACGGTGGACAAGCAAGGAACTAGAAGAGTTTCCCTACCAATAGAATGGCCTTAGGTAGCTTTGTATGTCATGAAATATATTACTTGTGAAGGGAGATATTGAAATCTACATTCACCACATTTTAAATTACTTAGTCATTTACAGCATGGCCGGAGGGTGAATGTCACTAATTTTCTTTACCACCTCATTTCTACAAGTGCTAAGGAGATGTAGAAAAATGGAAATCATTCTGTTAGCCATCATGGACTAGTTAAAATACTTGTATAACATTCCCTTAGAGATGTTTCACAGATGGAATAGGGGGTATTCAAAGATATATTGCAGTTTGGGTATGAGGATGCTCTTGTTGGAAATGCTCCTGTTGTAGAGGATCCACCAATTGAAGAAAAAAATATGGCAGAACCCTCTTCTCCCGTAGTTGTTGCAGAGGATGATTTTCTCGTTGCTGAAGGAGTTGTGCTTAATATGGAAGAAGAGAGGGGTGAAGCAAATGTGGAGAAACCCTCCACTTCTCTTCAAAGAGGGTCACCAATTGCTAAGAGAAAAGGGAAGGAACCTATGGCCCAGTTGCATGCAACTCAAATTTCTCCTGCAGCCAAGAGACGCAGGACAAAAAGAAAAACTCCCACAGCAACTGAAACCATTCTTGCAGCCACTCCAAAAGTTTATGTGTGAAGAACATGAAGTAGGACCCAGAAGGCTCATCCAACAGGTGATCCAAAAGAGGTTATTGCAGTGGAAACATCAGAAGAAGGAAGCCCTGTAGATATTGAAATACAAGAAGAAGGAAGCCTTGTGGATGCTGAAATCTAGGTAGAAGTTGATGAAGATAGATTGTCAAATCTTGATTTTGTTGTTGGAAATATGGATGGAGTAACTGAGAGGGGAGGGGTGAATCAGTTACCACAAAAATAAATCCACAAGTCTTTTAGATGTCTTTAATATAAACTGCTGTAACTCGGTAAATTAGCTTATCATTGTTCATCAAACATTAATATGCATGAAACAAATAACATGAACACAAGTAACACCAGATATAACGTGGAAACCCAATTTTGGGAAAACCACCAATGTAACTAGTTACTGATTTTCACTCTTCTGAAGTGAGCCCTGTTAGGAGCCAACCCTGTTAAAGGTTACAAAACACACTGTTAGGTGTGACCCTGTTAGAGGATTTAATCACCCTGCTAGGAGTGGCCTTGTGAAAGGTCTTAAGAACAATTCAACCGAATTGTCACCTTGTGAGAGGATTTACAAAAATGGTTGTTAGACCAACTCTGTTAAGAGATTTCGGAATCACTGCTACAATGGTTAGAAAGCAACAATGAAGTGACCTGAATTAAACACAACTTATCTTGCTGATACAGATCTCTGTTCTGCGCCAATAGATCCTTATTGATCACATATATCTTTTCTGCACCTCAAGGATATCACTGATCCTTCATCAGAATTCGCACATTTCTGCTCCTTCACATTTCCATACTTTTTTTTCTCTTTTTCCCACACTTCAAAATCGCAACTTGATCTCTCATATATACCATTCAGGTTACCAAGTCGGCTCAATTATAAGTTACAATAAATATTACATAGGTCGGCTACATATACAAGTTTCAATTAATAAATATTGCTTTGGTCGGCTGCATAAACATTTCACTGATGCTCGGTGAACACTGCTGATTCTTCGGTAACCGACTGAACTCGGTAAGTACTGCAAACTCGGTAAAGACTGACTTTCCTTCACCTCTTTTTTCGAAGACCGACTGAACTCGGTAAAGACTGCGAACTCGGTAAAGACTGACTTTCCTTACCATCTAAACTCGGTAAAGACTGACTTTCCTTCACCTCTTTTTTCGAAGACCGACTGAACTTGGTAAAGACTGCGAACTCGGTAAAGACTGACTTTCCTTACCGTCTGAACTTGGTAAAGACTGTCTTTCCTTACCGTCTGAACTCGGTAAAGACTGACTTTCCTTACCGTCTGAACTCGGTAGACTGATATGACATTTGTGTAACATCAAAGACAATACACAGTTAAACAATTATATCCAACAATCTCCCTCTTTGGCATTGATGGCAACACAACATGTCATAGCAGAATGAAATTTGAAAACAGGTCTTTTCTTTTATGACAGCAACATGCCAACATAACTTTCCCTTTGGATAGAGAACACTCCCTCTTTCAATAATCTCCCTCTGTGAAGTAACTTCATCTTTTGGTCAGTAAAACTCTCCCTCTTTATCAAACAACTCTCCTTCTTTATCTTAATGAACTTTCTTTCAAATTTTAGTAGGATATGACAGTAAGACTCTCCCTCTTTGACAACACATGCCAAAGACAATAAGACTTCATCTGAGTTATAATGTACCTTTTGTACTGATTCATATGCAATATTTTCCTGATTATACTGCATCAACTAGTAGATTTTTCACTTAGGATGAGTTGATGCATCACTAGAAACTTTTCTTTAGTGAATTTCAGATAGGGGAGTGACCCCTAACTTACCTCTTAGATACAAGAATGCATCCTTAGCCAATGGTTTTGTGAATATGTCAGCAATTTGTTCCTTTGTGTGAATATATTCCAATCTGATCTCCTTGTCCTGCACCAATTCTCGGACAAAATGATATTTTATTGCAATGTGCTTGGTTTTGGGATGCATCACTAGATTCTTGGACATGTCAATTGCACTTGTATTATCACAGAACATAACAATTGGTTCTTTGATTTCCATTTTCATGCCTGCCAATAGCTGTTTAAACCAAACAACATTTGAACAATTTACTACTGCAGCAACATATTCTGCCTCTGCTGTAGATTGGGATATACAGTTTTGCTTTTTGCTTGTCCAGGAAACCAATCTCTTTCCTAGAAATAATGCTCCTCCGCTTGTACTTTTTTTGTCATCAATATTTCCTACCCAATCAGCATCAGTAAATACTTTCAAATCAAAATTTCCTCCAAATTTGTACCATAATCCATACTCTTCAGTTCCTTTCAAATATCTCATTATTCTTTTTATTGCCGTCATGTGACTTTCTCTTGGCTTTGCTGAGAATCTTGCAACAATACCAACTGCAAGAGCAATATCTGGCCTAGTATGAACAACATATTGCAACTTTCCAATCATAGATCTATACAGTGTTTGATCTACTTCTTTTGATTCATCTTCCTTGGTAAGCTTCAATCCAGTACACATAGGAGTTCCAACTGGTTTACAATCTTCCATACCGAACTTTTTCAGTATCTCTTTGATGTATTTTGATTGTGTAATGTAGATACCATTTTTGTTCTGTTGAATTTGAAGACCAACAAAGAATTTGATCTCACCAAACATAGACATTTCAAATTCCTTATTCATTTGTACTGAAAATTCTTTGCAAAGATCATCATTTCCTGTGAAAATAGTATCATCTACAAATATTTCTGCTAAGACAATTTTGTTATCTGATCCTTCCTTGATATACAAGCTACTGTTATCATTAGTTCTTTGAAATCCAATCTGAATAAGATAGTTATGCAATCTTTCATACCATGCTCTAGGGGCTTGTTTCAGACCATACAATGCTTTATGTAATTTGCAGACCATGTCCTTCTTTTGTGGATCAACAAAACCTTCAGGTTGTTCAATATAAACCTCTTCATCCAATATACCATTAAGAAATGCAGATTTAACATCCATCTGATAAACTTTGAATCCTTTGTAGGCGGCATATGCAAGTAAGGTTCTGACTCCTTCCAATCTTGCAACAGGAGCAAAAGTTTCTCCATAGTCTATTCCTTCTTGTTGAGCATATCCTTTGCATACTAGTCTTGCTTTGTTTCTTGAAACTTTGCCATCTTCATTCAGTTTATTTCTGAATACCCACTTAGTTCCAATCACATTTTTATCCTTAGGTCTGGGTACAAGAGTCCATGTCTTGTTTTTCTCTATCTGATCTATCTCTTCTTTCATAGCCTCTATCCAACTATCATTTCCCAATGCATCTTTGACATTTCTAGGTTCAAAATCAGCAAGTAAACAAGTGCTTTTCAACTTACCTCTTGTCATGGTTCCTTCAGATTTGTCTCCAATGATCTGATCTGCTGAGTGATGTCGTTTGACATACTCGGCTAATACAAGTTTCTTGCCTTTAGAATGAATTTCATCATTGTCCTCTTGTTCTTCAACTGGCTGGTCTGGCTCGGTAAATATTGGCTCGGTTTCTTCAGACTCAGTAGATACTGGCTCGGTTTGCTCTTTCTGTAACTCGGTTACTGATGACTCGGGAGTAGAAGATTCCTGATTAGCAGATGTATCTGGTATTGTATCAGGTTCAATAGACACAAATCTTCTATAATCTTCTGGTTCTCTTTTGCTTTCTTCTTCAGATCTTTCTGCAAACTCATCAACTTTCACATGTGCACTTTCTATAACTTTATGAGTAGACAAGTTCAAACATCTATATGCTTTACTCTTGCAAGAATATCCGAAGAATATACCTTCATCACCTTTCACATCAAATTTTCCTTTTCTAGATTCTTTCAAAATATAACATTTACTTCCAAATACTTTTAGGTAACTTACATTAGGTTTGTAGCCATACCATAATTCATAGGGGGTTTTGAATGAGTCCTTCTTCAGCTGTACTCGGTTCAAGGTATGAACAGCAGTGCTGATAGCTTCCTTCCAGTATTTGATAGCAATATTCTTTTCAATCATTAAGGTTCTTGCACAATCCATGATAGATCTGTTCCTTCTTTCAGCTATTCCATTTTGCTCAGGAGTTCTAGGGGCTGATACTTGTCTTTTGATTCCTCTTTCAATGCAAAAGTTATTGAATTCATGAGAGATGAATTCACCACCTCTGTCTGACCTTAGACATTTAAGTCTTTTACCTGTTTCTTTTTCTACTCTAGCCAAATACCATTTGAACTTTTCAAATGCTTCTGATTTGTTCCTTAAATACATGACAGTCATCATTCTTGAGTAATCATCAACAAAAAGAATGAAGAACTTTTCTCTAGTATAACTTTCAGTTCCTATGGGTCCACATAAATCAGTATGCACAATTTCTAATATATCTTTAGATTGATAGTTTTTGCTTTTGAAACTAGTCTTTCCCATCTTTCCGATTTGACAATTCTTACATAGACCGACCTCAGGTTTCTTTATATCTGGAATACCTCTTACTTTTCTGAATTTACTTATTTTCACTAGGTTATCAAAATTTACATGACATAATCTTTTGTGCCATAACCAACTTTCTTCAACTTGAGCAATAAAACATGAATTTTCACTTGTTTCAAGTTGGAACAAATTACCTTTTGTTTGAGTGCCTGATCCAATCAGCTTTCCTTGATTATTTAGCAGTCTGGCCTTCCCATGCATGAATTCCACCTTGAGTCCACTATTAAGTAGTTGTGCCACACTCATCAAGTTGTGATTGAGATCTTCAACCCAGTAGGCATCATCAAATACAAGTTCTTTGGTTATAGGGATTCTACCTCTTCCTTTTATGTAGCGAGGTTCATTATTACCAAACCTTACACTACCTCCATCATAGTCTATAAAATGTTCAAACTTGGTTTTATCACCAGTCATATGATGAGAGAAACCACTGTCTATGATCCAAATATCATTTTTGTTTATATGAGAAATAAGTGCCATCTCATCTTCCTCATCATTATCAGAATCATCTCTTATAGCAATATAAACAATTTCATCTTCACTATTATCAGAATCCTTAGCCATAAAGCATGTTTTCTTACCTTTGAATGATTTGTAGTCCTTTTTGCCATTCCATTTGTGATCTTTCTTCTCATCTTTGCTCTGCTTGTTTGGGCATCTAGCAGCAATATGACCGACTTCATCACATGAAAAACAGATTAGAGGAACTTTGCCTCTGTATTTTCCTCTGCCTTTGGAATATTTCTTTGCTAGAAGAGCTTCAATTATTTCTAGATCACTATCTGAACTTGGTTCTGATTCATCTTCACTTTCTGACCGAGATTCCTTTTTCTTTTTGCCTTTCTCCTTGAGTGAAACCTTAGCTTCAAATGCTGATTCCATGTTTTTGGAAGCTGGAACATAGTTGTCATAGTTGTCTAACTCAAATGCAGTTAATCTTCCAACTATGGTCTCTAAATTTATCTTGTGATTTGCTTCACATCTTCTTTCCTGAATTGCAGAAAATCTGATTGCATAAATGGGTAGTAATGTTCTGAGAACTTTGCTTATGACTGTTTCCTCTGAGATATCACCTCCAGAAGCTTTGATTGCACTAACACTGGCTTTGACTCTTTCAACATATTTTGCAATGTTTTCATCCTCACTCATTTTTAATTGATCAAACTGTCCTCTCAAGCTTTCTGCTTTGGCTCTTCTCACATTGTCATCACCACCATAGATATCTTTTAGCTTGTTCCACATTTCAAATGTAGTTTTGCAATCTTTGACATCATCAAACTCTTCATAGCTTAGGGCAGATGCAATGTCTATCATCATGGTGTTATGAGTCTTCTTTGCAGCAATATCAGCAACAGTTAGTGTACCAATGGGTGTCACATATTCTGTGTCAAGATGTGTTAATCCTGTATCTCCAATGGAAGCCAAATGGAGTCTCATGAGACCTTGCCATGCTGAAAAGTTATTTCTGTTTAACCTTGGAATTTCCCTCTTGTAAGACATCTTGATCTTTAGCTTAGATCCTTGAAATCCTTCCTGCAAGCACCGAAAGCTCTGATACCAATTGTTGGAAATATGGATGGAGTAACTGAGAGGGGAGGAGTGAATCAGTTACCACAAAAATAAATCCACAAGTCCCTTAGATGTCTTTAATATAAACTGCTGTAACTCGGTAAATTAGCTTATCATTGTTCATCAAACATTAATATGCATGAAACAAATAACATGAACACAAGTAACACTAGATATAACGTGGAAACCCAATTTTGGGAAAACCACCAATGTAACTAGTTACTGATTTTCACTCTTCTGAAGTGAGCCCTGTTAGGAGCCAACCCTGTTAAAGGTTACAAAACACACTGTTAGGTGTGACCCTATTAGAGGATTTAATCACCCTGCTAGGAGTGGCCTTGTGAAAGGTCTTAAGAACAATTCAACCGAATTGTCACCTTGTGAGAGGATTTACAAAAATGGTTGTTAGACCAACTCTGTTAAGAGATTTCAGAATCACTGCTACAATGGTTAGAAAGCAACAATGAAGTGACCTGAATTAAACACAACTTATCTTGCTGATACAGATCTCTGTTCTGCGCCAATAGATCCTTACTGATCACATATATCTTTTCTGCACCTCAAGGATATCACCGATCCTTCATCAGAATTCGCACATTTCTGCTCCTTCACATTTCCATACTTTTTTTTCTCTTTTTCCCACACTTCAAAATCGCAACTTGATCTCTCATATATACCATTCAGGTTACCAAGTCGACTCAATTATAAGTTACAATAAATATTACATAGGTCGGCTACATATACAAGTTTCAATTAATAAATATTGCTTTGGTCGGCTGCATAAACATTTCACTGATGCTCGGTGAACACTGCTGATTCTTCGGTAACCGACTGAACTCGGTAAGTACTGCAAACTCGGTAAAGACTGAGTTTCCTTCACCTCTTTTTTCGAAGACCGACTGAACTCGGTAAAGACTGCGAACTCGGTAAAGACTGACTTTCCTTCACCTCTTTTTTCGAAGAGCGACTGAACTCGGTAAAGACTGCGAACTCGGTAAAGACTGACTTTCCTTACTGTCTGAACTCGATAGACTGATATGACATTTGTGTAACATCAAAGACAATACACAATTAAACAATTGTATCCAACATTTGTGGCACAACAACTTGAGGAGGTTAATGAATAAATTCCATGGTATCTTGAGGAAACTGTTGGAAATATTCCATAGCATCTTGAGGAAACCATTGGAGATATTTCACAGCAGCCTAAAGAAATAATTGGAGAGATTCCAGAGCAGTTTGAAGAGATTGTTTGAGACACTTCACATCAATTTGAGGAAAATGTTGGAGAGATTCCAACAGAGATTGAGAAATTTATTGAAGAGATCCAACGACCTAAGGTAACACCTATTAGACCTCCTTCATCCCTAAGCAGTTTATCTATTGCTTTAACATTTTATAGACAATGGGAAATAGAGAGGGCTAGATTGCAAGGGATTATTGATAAACAATAAAAAGAAATAGAAAAGAGGGATAACAAAATTGAGGAATTAGAGGCTAAGGTTGAACCAATTGCCAGTATGGTCCCCGAATTGATGCAATGTAGGGTACCTCCAAGGGTTTATTCTGTGCATTTGAAGGAGTGGTATTTGAATTTCAAATTGAACCGCATTGTTAGGGACCTTAGCCCCTCTTTAGAAACCCTTGAAGAATTCTTTTATGCTTACCAGACCTCTCCACCAGCTGTGAAGAATTTTCTATGTGAATTTTATATACATAACTATGTTGTACCCTCAGACAGTGAGTGGAACCCTTTGTTATATATTAGGGATATCCATATCAAAGCTTTAATGTCATGTATCCAAAATGGGATCAGAATGAGGGCACAAGCCAGAGCATATAAATATTTAGAGTTTGACAGTCCATTGCCATTAAGGAAAGAATCAAAAGAACCAAGAGTTCTTTATTATGAATGGCAGAAATTACTGGTAAGGGATGATGTTAGGAAACTAGTGCTTCCAATGAGAGAAGAGATATACCAGGCATATGAGCATTTAGTTTAGACTGACAATGCAGCTGCAATAGATGGGTTAACTCAGTGCTAGAATAACTTACCAGATAAATTGAAGCAGGGGGAACCTTATTCACTCCAAAATTTTCAAGCAGCTATGCAAAGAGCCCCTAGATATATATAGTTAGGTAGAGAGAAGACCAATAACTGGCTACCATTGATCTTTCAGCCTCCTATTCTCATGTGGCCACTATTGGGATGTCAGCCTACGGATTGGCCTTATAATGCAATTACAGAAGAATCAACTAGATGGTCTAGGCTGGAAAAGATGAAAGGATTCTACTAGAATTTAGCTTCAGGAGGAACAGGTCAAGGAACCATTGGTGATTTGAGAGTTAGTGCAAGAGTCATAAATTTTATTTTTGTTGTAGGATCAGCAAGCTCTTAAAGTTGGGGGGCATGATAAGTTGAGACTTTGTCATATTTTTATCCTCAAAACTCTTGAGTTTTTGTTATCTTTTGGTTTGCATAGTAGTAGTGATGTATTGGAAGTTGACTATATGTATTCCATATGTTAAGCTTGAACTTATTAAATCATGTTTTATCTTTGCCAGTCTATTCCCGCAACCATTCCATTTATTCCTGCAGCCATGTGATTTATTCCTGTTGCCTTGTGGATTATTTAGGGCAATATCATATATGAATTAATAGATGTGTTAATTAAATAAAATGTGTATGTATGTTCTTGTAGTTATTTCTTTTGTAGTGCAGGTAATAAATGATGTTGTGGTGGATATTCTCCTATCGCACCTGATGAAGGGAAGGATACATAAGAGATAACTGAAGATCAAACTATAGAAGAGATGAGCAAGTGTAAGGGAAGGCATAAGTGGAGCAGTCAAGTGACACTACTAATGTCTAACTTTGGTATCTTATTGAATTTGCAAATACTGCCATGACATGCAATGACTGTGGTTCGGTTTAGATCCACGTTTCCTGCAGCATAGCTCCAGTTATCTCTTATATTGGTCAATCATCTGCCTCTTCTTCTGGGTGTGATTTATGTTGTCTATTCTAGTTAATTTCTTTTTATTAAGAAGCTCTTCTTCTTCTTGGGGTTAGTTAGAAAGAAGGGAGAAGAATAGAGAAGAGGATTTTTATAATCATTCTTGAGTTTCTTTTCATATGAAAAACTATGTAATCACTTTCAGAAAGCAATGAATAAAGTTATATTATTTTGATTTGTTAAGAGTTGTTTTCAAGAAGCCTGATATCACTCATCCAAGGGGGCCCACTTGGTGAGTGATCCTGTGTGTTCGTTTAGAATAAGTTCTTGTGTTGACTGTTCCTGCAGCCACTGGAAATAGATCCACTAACTGTTCCTGCAGCCAAGCCAAAACATAGTAATTTTTTTTTATCCATATTGAATTTATCCAGCATTGCTTTTATGAATTTATTTAGAAATTTTCTTGTAACCTTTCCATAGTTTCCATTCTTGTTTACCTTTTTCTGCATAACGTTATTTGTTGTAGTAATGCAGAATAGCTGTTGCAGGAACTTAGTGCATATATAGTGCAAACCCATTTCAAGTACTACTTCCCTGGGTTGACAATCAAATGAACACTAGCTATGGAAATAGTGACTTTACCAAATGAATGTCCAAACTTCGG
Organism: Cryptomeria japonica; assembly: GCF_030272615.1. Classification (NCBI taxonomy): domain Eukaryota; kingdom Viridiplantae; phylum Streptophyta; class Pinopsida; order Cupressales; family Cupressaceae; genus Cryptomeria; species Cryptomeria japonica. The sequence goes on along the minus strand of NC_081407.1, from coordinate 56,366,023 downwards.
ATTGAGACTTCAATTAAAGTTATTATTCTTATTGTTGGGGTGAACATTTTTGGGGTTGTTGCGGAAGATGGCGTCAAACTAAGATCCTATTGTGGTTATTATCTTTTCAGTTTTTAGTTAATTGTTTTTTCGATATACCTGATTGTTCGGAAAATTTCATGAATCTGCATGCATAGACGAAGAAGAGATGTTCTAGGTAGATTTTTGCCCAGTCATCCTAATCATGCAGAAAATAATGAGGAAACTTGTAGTCTACCATTGAGTCTGACAGAGGAGTACACTGGTGGTGACTGAACCGGTAGAGAAGAGTTATAAAATATTGCAGAGAAGGCAAGCTAAGAACTGATAGGAATCAGATGGTAGACATATGACTAAGTTATCAAGCCTAGTGGTGGATAGCAATAGTGTGATAGAGAAAAAAGAGAACCGACAGAGAGTTGAACCGGTAAGAGTTCATAAGAGAGCAAGGTGCAGTAGAGAGTGGGTTGCAATAGGAGATAAGGTTGTTGTAGTGAGAAGGTGAGCAGAGATCCGATAGAGGATTGAAGAGAGGAGAATCGGTGGAGAGATTTACATAAGAGTTACAAAGTTCTTCTGTAACAAAAATATTACTTTTGTATCTGATATATGTTTATTTTAAATCACTGAGTTGGAGCTTGGTGTAGGGGTTGGTGCTCCTTGTGTTGGTGCCCTAAATTTTGTAACCAAAGGTTTTCATTGTGAGGTAGGATATGAGCAGTAGTCTCCAACAACACTTCTCACTGAGGTTTTTCCCATCTTGGGCTTTCCTCGTACACCTGGTGTTTTGTGATGTCACTTTTATATGTGGTTGCATTTGTGGCATCCTCCCATCTAACTAGTATGTTTGCTTTATTTTAGATCAGTTAACCAGTATACACATATTGCATAGAAAAGGATTAACTTTAGAAATCATTGATTCACCCCCCCTCTCAGTAGAATCTTGTGTTCAATATTATGAACACAACTGATCACGTACTTTTGGACCTTATTTGACATCATTGACAACAAGTTTGACATTAATGACAACACTTAAATTTGTAACAATATTCCTCTTTTTCATTGATGGTAGCACTTGTGAAACCTCTGAAATAGTAATATATCTCTCCCCCTTTGACATCAAAGACAAAGGTTGTCTCTACATTACCATACAAATTTAAATTTTTTTGTATAACTCCCCATAGCTACAACATCTCTACAAAATTTCCCCTCCTATCTACATCAACTCACCCTTAGAGTATGAACAAAATGAATCCTATGGAAATAAAAAATTGTACTCCAATAATCTTCTACTTATTAGCATGTGTTTTTATAGGAACAAAATTGTCCTACTAGTGAAAACTAAGTAGCTTACTTAGATGGGGACAAGATGCCCTTATGACTAACCTTGAGTTGAGTCTAGATGGATATCCATGCTAGGAACCGGAAGGACAATTAAGAAGGGGGGGTGAATCAGTTGTCAATGAATTTTGTTGGCATTTTGATGATGTTGTGATTGTCATTAATGGACACACACTTGTTTTATGATCACTTCCTTATGTATGAGTTATGCTCAACCGGTAATTGTTCCAAACGGTATTATGTATTATAGTCTTTAGACTATCGATACTTTGCAAAAGGTGTTTACCGGTCACAAATTGACTGAAGACCCAAAGCGATATGAAGGCCTCAAGCGGTTTGAGGAAGCCAAAGCGATACAAAGGAACAAAGCGGTAGTTAACATTTTTCCAGCCTTCATTTTGACAACCGACAATTGGTAAAATGTATGAACCGGTAATCAGTAATGAACCAGTATTACTCTGTGATGAGTTACCAACCAATATTTCTATGATGAGTTATCATCCACCGACACTTTGGTGGTGATTATGTGTCATGTTACCAAATGTGTCTAGATGCACTAAACCTAGGAACTTGTAATGTAATCCTATTGGACCGACATGAAATCAGACTCCTTATAAGGACATCATGTCTAGGGTTTTAGTAGTGGATGAGGGTTTTACATGTGTGATTATAGAAGAGAAGATTAGGTCTATGTGAAGAAACAAAGTGTGGAGATATTGAAGATTGAAGTAATTCTAAATGTGCATTAACAATGAGCTATCAAGGATCTAACCAAGCATATTGTGCTAGTATCTAGATCACTCACTTGTTGATTACTCACATCTTCAACAAGTCTGAAACCCTTAACTGGGTAGGCCTAGCAAAGCCTTTGTAAATCCTCTAACAAGGTGGTTCACAACTGTGAATCTGAAATCCTCTCACAAGGTAGTCTTTAATAGGACTCATCTCCTAACAACGATCTATATTCCTATAGGATCTGTTCTGGTAAAGAACATTGTATGATCTTAACCGATCTGGTTTCTATTCTGCAGATAGTTACTTGTGAGTTTTTGCTCATCGTGGTTTTTCCCATTTGGGTTTCCACATCAAAACCTCTTGTGTTATGGTGATTGTGCTCTTGTGGGTGAATGCTTTATTTTCTATTTGGTTTGCATTTGTCTTAACCAGTTTGTTAGTAAATCTATTATACCAGTTAACTGCTAAACTGTTTAAGAGTTTAAATTCAATATATTTGGTTATAATAATTCACCCCCCCCTCTTAGTATTCATCAATTTTCACCCCAATTATAACTTAATCCAGCTTAATGCCAGTTAGCATATTAATAGCTTATATCAATACCGGTAAAACCTAATGCATGAAATAGAAAGAGAAACAACATCCACAACACATAACACAAAGATTTTTGAGGTGGAAACCCTATAAGGGGAAAAATCACAGTGGGAAACCTTACCCACAATCAGATGATACTACAACAGATAGTATGTGTATACAAATGGGGTCTGCACATGTAGTAAGGCCAACCGCCTAGAGCACACTGCTCAAATGGGAGTCGTAATGACTACAGTAGGATGGTTAAATCCTAGAATAATGTACTGCTCAAAATAGCATCTCCAATGTTGGATTCAGTACTAGTTAAGCTTTGATAAACACCTTAAAAAACCTTCCTTGAACCTTCTCTATGGTCTTCTCATATTATCTTCAATATTCAAACATACCATGTTACAATACCATACCATAACCTCACATACCATATCATATCTCACAAATGAAATCTTACATATATACAAAAACTAAGACCAAATGTGTAGGTCAACTCACTAAGAATATTACAATTAAATCAATTACAAATAAGTTTTGATGTGATACATCATGTTGGCTCAATACATTTACAACAATATCCAATCAATAAATCATCTCCATAATGTGTCATACTGATCTGGAATAGATAATGCATATCGGTCCATAACCTAGACCAATCTACCAGTAACAACAAATATGTCAACCCGATTAGACCAATAACCAAAACACCAAAACCAAGTATCTAAATCATGTCTTCGACATAATAAAGTGATCTCCAGATGATAACAAGTCATCATCAGTGCTGGTGAACCATATAACCTGCCGGTGAATAATATATTGGTGACTGTGCATAATTCACTGAACTTGCCGGTGAACACAATGTGTCGGTTCAATAGTAAACCAATATATCCATAATGATAAATCAGCAATGTAGATCTCTAGAAGGATAAGTGTTGACATCAATGACAAAATCAATGTAACACATCCATAATACCAACAATCTCCCCCTTTGGCATTTATGGCAACACTAGATGGAAAAACATCTATGTGCCAAAGCAAAATGCCAAAAACCAAAAACCAACAATCTCCAGAAGAGATCAATACTAGAAATCAAAACCAAAAATACAAAGAGTAAATATCTCTCCCCAAATACAAATTTTTTCCATAAATATCTCTCTCCCTTTGACATCAAATGCCAAAGCAGTCAAGAAAAAATAGAATACTAGAACATACAACCAACTACTCCCCCTGAAAAGTAGCTCTCCTTTATCAAAGCCGAAAAAAATATTTCTCTGTTAGTTTTTGCTGGTTTGATACCAATCTTCAATCATCTAAGTCTCTACCAGTGGGGGTATTACCCCAAGTTGCTCTTTGTGATATTCAAAGGTTTCCTTAGGCAAAGGCTTAGTAAAGATATCTGCAATCTTCTCTTTAGTATTCACATAAACCAATCTTACTTCTTTTGCTTCAACATTCTCTTTTAGAAAATTGTATTTGATAGAAACATGTTTAGTCTTAGAGTGAAATACTGGATTCTTTGATATATCAATTGCTATTGAATTATCACAATAAATGATTATAGGTTCTTTTTTATTTTACCTTTATATCCTTCAACATTTTCTTAATCCATAATACCTAAGTACAATTAGTTGATGTTGCAACATATTCTGATTCTACTGTTGATAATGATGTATAACTCTACTTCTTGCTTAACCATGAAATCAATCTGCTACCAAGAAAGAATGCACCGCTAGTGGTACTCTTTCTATCATCTACATCTCCTACTCAATTTGCATCTGTGTATGCACATAAATCAAAATTTTCATCTTTAGGATACCATAAACCAAGATTTGTTGTGCCTTGTAGATACCGAAAAATCCTCTTTACTGTTGATTCATGATTTTCTTTAGGATTACTCTGAAATCTTGAAACAATACATACTACATTCATTATATCAAGTCTTGTTTGTGTCAAATATAGTAAACCTCCAATCATAGATTTGTATTTTGTTGGATTAACAGGAGATGAATCATCCTTCAATGTCAATTTATCAGTTGTAGTCATAGGAGTACTTACCGGTTTAGAGTTTTCCATACAAAATTTCTTCAATAGTTCCTTCAAGTATTTTGTTTGACATATGGATATACCTTTAGCAGTTTGTGAGATCTGAAATCCTAAAAAGAATTTTATCTCCCCAATCATAGACATTTCAAATTCTTCCCGCATTTTGTTAGCAAAGTCCTTACACAATCCATCTTCTCCTCCAAAAATGATATCATCAACAAAAACTTCAATAACCAAGATATCATCATTATTCACTTTATAATATAAGTTGTTGTCAGCATTGCCTTTGGTGTAACCAAGCTTCAAAAGATATTTGTCCAATGTAACATACAAGGCTCTAGGAGCTTGCTTCAATCCATACAAAGCTTTCCTTAATCTACAAACCATATCTTTATCATTTGTCAATGAAAATCCATCAGGCTATTCAATGTAAACTTCCTCTTCAAGATCACCATTCAGAAATGCACATTTTACATCCATCTAATATACTTTATATCTTATGAGCTGCAAATGCAATAAATAATCTAACTGCCTCAATTCTAGCTACCGATGCAAAGGTTTCATTATAATCAATTCCCTCTTTCTGTGAATATCCTTTACACACTAATGTTGCTTTGTTCCTAATTACCTTACCATGTTCATTAAGTTTATTTTTGAATACTCATTTAGTTCCAATTACATTTTTATCTTAGGCCAGGGAATTAATGTCCATGTATTGTTCTTTTCAATTTGTTCTAATTCATCTTCCATTGCTTTTATCCAATATTTATCTTGACTTGCTTCAATAACAGATGTTGGTTCAATTTGAGAAATTAAGCATACCTCTTCATTTGTCAGTTTTCCTCTTGTCATAACACCTTGATACTTATTCCCAATTATTTGATTTTCTGAGTGATTCAGTCTTTCATACCTGGGTTTATTCATATGTTGTTGCTCTTCAGTCACTGTGGAATTTTTTGATAATGTCGGTGTGACTAGATTCACATTCTGTACCAGTACAATCTATACTAGTTCATTTATGATCATCTCAACTGTCGGTTCATAATCTATAGACCTTGAATTTCCTCTAAAGTGTTCATCTATCTTCACATTAGCACTTTAAATTATCTTATGTAATCTCTTATTGAAACATCTATATGCCTTGCTCTTAGATGATTAACCAAGAAATATTCCTTCATCATTTCTAGGATCAAATTTGCCAACATACTCATCTCTCCTAATATAGCATTTGCTTCCAAATATTCTAAAGTATTTAAGAGTAGGAGTATTACCAAACCATAGTTCATAAGGGGTCTTACCAGTTTCACCTTTGATGTGAACTCTGTTGAAAGTGTAAACCCTTGTATTCACTGCTTCTCTCTAATACACATAAGGTAGATTTGCTTCCAATATCATGCTTCTAGCTGCTTCCAGAATAGTTATGTTCTTCCTTTATACAATTCCATTCTGCTGAGGTGTCCAGGGTGCTGATAGTTGTCTCTAAATTCCATTCACTTCACAAAATGTATTAAATTCTTTAGATGTAAATTCTCCTCCTTGATCAGATCTTAAACATTTGATTTTCTGTAATGCCCGCCAAAATGCCCCAAAGAAATATAACTAAAAGCATGCTAGTTTCATTTATTTATTTTTAACAATATAACACATAAAATCACTTAAGAAATGTAGCAAGCACACAACAACATTTAAGTGTTATGAACATAGAATAATTCACTCAAGCTATTCAAACAATTATGCAAGCAGAATATAATAAATCATTTCTACTACTCCCTAGGGTATCTCAATTCCATTACTTAATCTACCTACATAAGAAATAAGAATTTCCTTTCTTCCAGTTCAATACCTCATAATCTTAATCATTATACACACATAGGTGCAACATAGCAATGCCTAACACTCATGATATGCAACCTTCTTAATCTTTCATTTAATATGAGATTCTATCTTTCAATGCACCACTATTTCCTTTTTCACTTAGATTCATTTTATACACCAAGTCCAAATGTTCCTATTATCATTAACCAACCTCTAACTATAAACATCACCATACACATACCAAGATTAATCCCTTACATTGCATTAACATGATTTCCATTTACAATTAACTTCTACATAGTCATTTATAATTCTATGCTCCTAGCATACTTATTACTTCATCATGATTCCAAAGGCACATAATGCAATACTCACAAAGTCTCCTTAAACATTTAACTCATAGCTCGTTTATTACTCATAAAATCTCTTACACTATATCAATTAACCAACAATCATCTCATTATAAATTAGGTAACTACATGAATTCATCTCAACACAAACTATGATACAATATCCTAATTCCATAACCACTAAAAGCATCCACCAAATGGAGATATAACCTTAAACCATAACACATGATACATTATAATCCTTTCCTAAAGACAAGCATTCATTTTACCATCTACCCATACACTTACTAGTAATTTATATTTATAAGATTAGCAATTCATTCTCTAAGGACATCCATACAATATTTTCATAAGGAACATTCAACTGCATCCCAAACATTATAAGATTTTCAATCCTACCATTAGATCACTAACTACGAAGTATGATACTATAATTTCAAATTCTTCAATTACAACTCATAAACATGTCCTAAGATATCTTCCAACATTACTCAAACTCACACATCCTATCAAGACATAACATTTCTTCTACTTAAATCATTAGTTAAAGACATCATTTCAAATCTAATACCATTATCATAACATTTACCCAATTTAATTTTAACATGGCTCATCAAGAATATAAAATACATCATTTCATTTTAAACAACAATACTTATCCACATCTCATTCATCTATTTCATTTAATATAAATATGTTACAATACAACTCAAGGTTCATCATTACAATCACATACCATAACCAAAAGCTATCACTATAACTAGAACAACATAATCATTTCTCATAAGAATGATCTCTTTTACAACCATTACATAAACATTTCATTACATAAGTCACATCATCATTTACATTCTTTATGTAATTATTATCCATCAATAATCTAAAGAAGCATCCTCATCCACGCAAGACAGGGACATCCCAATGGTTTAAAAGCACCAACCACTCGACCATGTGGAAGCAAAGGAACCACCCCCTGTGCTAGGAGATGACAAAAGGTCCCAACACACATTCTACATCTAGGCTGACACTCAAAACCAAAGAGACTAACCAAAAAGGACTCTCAAGAAAGAACTCACACAAAGCCACAAGAATAAACTCGCAAAGGTGTAAAACTCATCAGGACATAAATGCATCCAATAATCATAATCATAAATCATAAAGGGGGAACACATGTAGGAGTGGAGTGTCATCACATGCCATCCTCATAACACAATAACATAATAGCACAAGGCACTAGCTTGATGGACATGTGGAGCCATCTCAACCTATGAGAGACCAAGGGAGATTAGCTTACCGTCTTCATGGCCTTCGCATGCTTATCCTAAAACATCCTCCCTAGGACTAAGCCATGAGGCTCAAAACTATTTATTATCTTTCTTAAATGAGTTATAATTTTCCCATCCCAATAAATTCATTATCAATGTTATCACTTGTTTACAAATCATGAAAAACTCCAATGTGCCCTGGTGGTCTAGACTTCATGCATCCTTACAAGGAACCTCATGCAAGCCTATCTCTCGTGACCCTGGTCATCACAAGGAAGCCCACTCCTCCTAACATGGCCTAACAACACATCACAAGAGGCTCTACCAACATAAATACATTAAAATAATACTCAATGCAGCCAATAACTTCCACACATACTCTCACAACATATGCAAGGCTACAACAACATCAATATAACAAAATGAGCCTCTTGGCTAGCAATAAACAAAGGCATATCAAGCCATCAAATGTTGTCGTCAAATAGAAGATAACATCACAACAAGGCCTACTCACTTGCTGGTCCAAAATAACATATATATTCACCTCAATAATCTATGGCCTATTCATATGGAATAGAGTCTATAATGTCCACAATGGTGCAGAGGAGCAAATATACATAAGACCATCCAAATACATTGAAACTAATAAAAGCCAAATTTGGAAAATATAACAACCCTCAAATAAAGCCTCTGGTAAAAATTAATCTAGAAAGTACCACACAAGCAAACAAATAGCAAATTAATGTACAGGAAAAACTACAAGAAAAATTACAGGGAAAAACCACAGAAACCATTTCTCACATTTTAACTTGATTTCTCAAAAACAACAAGAATAAGATAATCCCTTTCAAGTCTGATTTCTGAAAATAAGAATCAATTTAAAATTCTTTTCTAAATCCCCAAACTGTCTTTCAGACAATCTTTTTAAAAAACAATGTGAAGTGCCTGTAATACCACCAACCTAGAAAATGGAAGAATCCAAAAAAACACCAGTCCAAGCCTTTAAACCAATTTAAATCCAACCACCAAAAATCTCCAAATTAATCTCAAAAATTCATGCACCAAAGATGCCAACCCCCATGAATACACAGGAAGGCCTATTTATCAAAAAAAACAAGCAAAACCATCCTCCAATCAAAATATTTCAAAAATATTATATTCCATACCTACCTTCCCAAAGTTCAAGAAAATAAAATATATTTTCTACCTACCATAAACTTCAAGCCAATCAATTCCAAGGGTAGGTAAAATAAATTAAACCATTGACCTAGGTGAAAATGACTTTTAAATAAAAGAATACAAACTACCCCCTTTTAAATTACTTAATGGGTAAAATAATGTTACCCAATAAATAAAATTCACTTCAACATTAAATAAATAATAAACACTTGAAGGCCAATATTAAATCAAAACTCAATGCACGACACGGACTCAAAAAGACACAGAAGACTTTCAGCAAACCCATAAATACAAAAAGGTAGAATACATCTCCAACCTGCAACTCGTGTTATGGAAGAAGCTAAAGAAGAGATTCCACCAGCCAAACCAAATCCAACCCAAGCTCTAGCCAAAATCCAAGAGAGAAGAAAACCAAAACCAAGAAGAAAACTTGCTGGAGAAAATTTTCCAGAGAGGAACCAACCCCCAAAAACTTCATGTGAAAGAAAATAAAAAGACAAACATTAACCAAAAACCCTAGCCTCAATCTCAGCCAATCAAAATATTTCAATCTGTAATATATTTTACCAACCCCACCATATAATATAATTTTACCTCCCTTTTTAAATTCAACCAATAAGAAAAGAGGGTAGGCAAGGTAAATATAAATCATGATTTTTACAATTTAGTGGGAATGTTTTATCATTATATTATTTATACAACCCACTTAATATAAAAGTTAAACTAATAAATAAAACATGAGCCACAATTAAATAAATCAAATGGGGAAATTAAATTAAATAAACCAAAGGCTCATAAATGAATTAATGAACTAGATAAACATTAAAAGCCAAATAAATATTAAACCGTAGGCGATTAAATAAATGAATAAATATTAAATCATCATTAAAATAAATAAACATTTAAATATCAAATAATCAAATAACCAAAAAGGCAAGAATCCAATAAATTAAATTAAACATTAGATAACCAAATAATCAAATTGCTATTAATCAAAATAATTAAAATAAACATCATTAATTATTTAATCTCACATCAATAATCAAATAGTCAATCTCAACATAAAAGGAATAATCAGCCAATACTAACATACTCACAACATAGAAGAAACCTAGCTTACTAACTATCATGACGACTTGCGCCAAGACACTGACGACTCATAGTGAACAACTTAGATCTAGAGTATGTGAGGGGAAATTGTGCCAACTCCGAACCACATACCATTGGGATTTAAAGACACGCTCAGACTTGCGGAGCCAGGTCAAGTTGATGTTTGGTACCTGTAAATCCTGCATCCACAAAGAATGATACAACATATGCATATATATATTATAATAGACAAGGGTTAGAGAGTCGCAACGACACATCCCGCTTGCAATGAGTGATGTGGAATTGTCTCTATCCCGAAGACAGTCATAGAAAAATCAAACACACCATAAGATCAACTCATCATAGATAATAATTAAATATGGTTAGTACATAAAAACATCATCAAGTGCATGATTAGTATAATTCATGATTATAGTAAGGCATGTAAAATCCATCAACAATTATGCTCATCAAATCACATGATCAATATAATCTTTCGATAGTCAATCACATAATAAGTATATATATTATTTAATAAATCACATGATCAATAATGATAGTATCAACATCATATAAATCATCTGAAATAGCCTATGCCCAATAATGCCTATCATGCATGAATTAAAAGTCAACTCTAGTCAAAACAAGTCAAGTTGAGGATGGACACTACATCCTCCCCCCCTTAGACTCGACTTACTCTTGGAAGTCGTAAGAGTTAGGGTTTCAACTAGCACACATAAATCAAAAACTTCCTTTAAACACAAACATATTATAATATTTTCCAACTCCAAGGAAGACAATGACAACTAAATTTCCTCCTTATGCTTCAATTATTTGAAATAAACATGTCACACGAGGTAAATGAAGCAGCAACTACTATTAATTACGATATGTACACTAAATTGTTAAAATATTTACAAGGGAGCTTCATTCTAAGCAGGCTTGCAAATACAAAACTGTAACTTTAGTCACTAAGTTAAGCATCAATAAGAAGAAATCACTATATTTCACATCAATAATCATAGTAACACTCCTTCAACATCTAGTTGAATGCAAATATATATATATATATATATATATATAGAGAGAGAGAGAGAGAGAGAGAGAGAGAGAGAGAGAGATTTATACAATATCTTACACATATGCACTTAATATATTATTGAACAAATCATGTCATAAGCCTAAATGAGGGAAAATTTCCCAAAAATAAGCTTCCTCAAGTTAAATATGTTATAGACATCACATGATAATTAAACATATATAACCTATTTATTTTAAACAACAAATTTCATGGTATTCAAATTTCCTAATTTCCACCATGCTTACTTTGCGCTATACTTTATACAAACATTAGCTGCAATCCTTATCCAATCAAATCATTCAAAGGGCATTCTTAATCCATTATGTGTACACAAATATTTTGAAGGCAAGAAATCAACAACTGCTTTTTATTTAACTATTCCATAAATTTCAACTTCACAATTCCAAGGCACTTCTATCTACTGTAAACTTTAGAAAGTTACCAATAAATTTCATCTTATTAACACTTTTCATTTACTCAGCTAATAACAACATTATCTAATTGTTTTTCTTAGTCTAGTGCACTTTTCCATGATGTCCTCCCTTGCACACACTATCAGCAGTCCAGAATGAACATGATAGAGAAAACAGTGGCTCAAGATTTGGGCCCGCAATACATCGACACTTAAAATGACCACCATGGACAACAAAAGAGGAGGTCAAAGTAAATATCATCAAATCAATTCATTAAATTAAAAGAGAAGAAAAGTTGCCAGCAAAATCAATCAAGTAAGTGCCACCACAAGGCAAAAATAAAAGAAAGAAGAAATCAATGGTCATCCAAAAGTAAATAAATCTAAAAAATACACATTAATCCTTATGACACATCACATAAATCAAAAATTAACTCAAAGCAAAATAAATGATTCATCCAACTCACATCACGAGGTGACCAACATTAGTCACACTAAAGGGAGTAATTGCTACACAACATCCAAGGGTGAAATGCCTTGAATGTGATAGAGAGTGCACACCATATTTAAGACTTCTATTTTATCCATATGTCCATATTACTTTCATTATTTTTTTAAAGCAATTCAAATTTTAAAAAATATAGGCAATTATCCTTTATGAAAGTTGACATAGGTAGGAAGAAATAAAGCAACTACGCACTCACACATGCACAAGGAATATACTCATACCATGACAAATGATCAAGATATCTTATCTCTACCGTGATTATACTCACCAAGTTATAACAGAAACAAAGGTTAGAGATTCAATTACTCACTTGATAGTAAACTACAAGATGCATTATTTCCATTAATGCACAACGAATAACCTATAGAAGATTAGAAATTCCTTCATAAGGTCTTTAAGAAATTTATTGAATCATATATTTAAACAAGTAAAATAGGTCTCATTACAAAATCCAAAGTTTAATATCAATTTCTACTCTTACCAATAATAATCTTCTAACATACTTCTGGTTATCTAAGTTAATAATATCTCAGTCCCACTTCCAGAACTTAGTTTTCTTTTCATTTAATACCACTTAAATTACAAGAACACACACATCATTCTATTTAAAATCACTTCCTATTATTACTTGATTACTATCATTCATAGACTATGCATTTTCAACATTTCAAGAAAAATTGGTATTTAGAATCCCAACACAATGTCATATAACTAATTATTATTTTATCTCATTAGAATTCTCTAAGGAAGCACTTCTTAAAATTCAAATAAGGCAATGATATGGTAACCTTTCTTAATTTATCCATCTAGGTAAGAGAAATATTTATTCAATCCCACACAATTTCTACATAAAACTAAAACTTTTATCTTGCCAAACCAAATAAAGACACAATGATATCATTTCGATTTCTACATATGCAATGCACCAATCCTTGCTTCAATACACATATTTATCTCCTTTTAGTTTTGTGATATATTTCCTAATTAAATGATGGGATATTATATTTAATCAATTCTTCCTTTAAAGAATAAGGATCATGAATGCAATACCTAAATTTTAGTCTCCAATGCAAAATAACTTCATCTAATCTTCCCTTTAACATATACGAGTCATATTCATCATTTATTATCCAATCCTTCTGCTTAATATCAATAACCCCCAAGTATTTGAATCCTTTACCCCAAAGAGAGAAGAGGAAGGAAGGGATATTGCCACACAAATTTATGCAAACTCAGTTTGAATTTCCTAGTCATGCCAAATGCAGCTACCACTTTTAAAAGTATGCAATTTCAACTTCCGTAAGATCTCCTACCAATACACGTGCAACTAGGAATCCCAAATCCTTTGATAGCTATGATTTCCTCAAACAATATTTTATTACATACAAAATCACACATATACCAAAACAACCAATAGTTCTATGGGGTAATCATTACATTACCAACTAACTTCCTTACATTTCACATAAGAGATTAAAATAAGGAAAAAGGCATTCCAACTACTTCTATTAAGCACCACATACAATTCCTTCGATTTTCACATCATGATCTATACTAAATTCTTCCTAAATTTATAATACAAACACTTCATCCTTCTATTCATAGGAACATCAACATAACATACTAATTTTATGATCATCGCATTAGTTAAGAGAATACACACATTCTTTTCTCAATCTACCACAAAATTAATTATGTATAGGGAAAACAACCCTAATCATCCAAGTAAGCACTAGAAATTTATAGAGCAAGTAAGAACACATAGACACTTCTCTTATTCTAAAGACATGCATATGGAATAAATACACCCTTTACTTAAAGTTATGATTCCTAAAAGGAATTAGAGAGAAACACAAGGCATAGATATCTAAGATTCCAAAAATTCCAATAACACTTCTTCTAACACAAACTTCAAAGAGTAACTTAATTCAAGGAACATGAATGCAAATTCAAAAGACTAATAGTAATATCCTTAACCAGAGATCCCAGTGTTGCAACTTGGGCTCTGATACCAAATGTAATGCTCACCAAAATACCCAAAAGAAATATAGCTAAAAACATGCTAATTTAATTTTTTTTTTTTTTAACAATACAACACATAAAATCATTTAAGAAATGCAGCAAGCACACAACAACATTTAAGTGTTATGAACATAAAATAATTCACTCAAGCTATTCAAACAATTACGCAAGTGGAATACAATAAATCATTTCTACTACTCCCTAGGATATCTCAATGCCATTACTTAATCTACCTACATAAGAAATAAGAATTTACTTTCTTCTAGTTCAATACCTCATAATCTTAATCATTATACACACAAAGGTGCAACATAACAATACCTAACACTCATGATATGCAACCTTCTTAATCTTTCATTTAATATGAGATTCTATCTTTCAATGCACCACTATTTCCTTTTTCACTTAGATTCATTTTATACACCAAGTCCAAATGTTCCTATTATCATTAACCAACCTCTCACTATAAACATCACCATACACATACCAAGATTAATCCCTTACATTGCATTAACATGATTTCCATTTACAATTAACTTCTACATAGTCATTTATAATTCTATGCTCCTAGCATACTTATTACTTTATCATGATTCCAAAAGCACATAATGCAATACTCACAAAGTCTCCTTAAACATTTAACTCATAGCTCATTTAATACTCATAAAATCTCTTACACTATATCAATTAAACACAATCATCTCATTATAAATCAGCTAACTACATGAATTCATCTCAACACAAACTATGATATAATATCCTAATTCCATAACCACTAATAGCATCCACCAAATGGAGATATAACCTTACACCATAACACATGATACATTATAATCCTTTCCTAAAGACAAGCATTCATTTTACCATCTACCCATACACTTACTAGTAATTTCTATTTATAAGATTAGCAATTCATTCATTAAGGACATCCATACAATATTTTCATAAGGAACATTCGACTGCATCCCAAACATTATAAGATTTTCAATCCTACCATTAGATCACTAACTACGAAGTATGATACTATAATTTAAAATTCTTCAATCACAACTCATAAACATGTCCTAAGATATCTTCCAGCATTACTCAAACTCACACATCCTATCAAGACATAACATTTCTTCTACTTAAATCATTAGTTAAAGACATCATTTCAAATATAATACCATTATCATAACATTTACCCGATTTACTTTTAACATGGCTCATCAAGAATACAAAATACATCATTTCATTTTAAACAATAATACTTATCCACATCTCATGCATCCATTTTATTTAATATAAATATGTTACAATACAACTCAAGGTTCATCATTACAATCACATACCATAACCAAAAGCCATCACTATAACTAGAACAACATAATCATTTCTCATAAGCATGATCTCTTTTACAACCATTACATAAGAATTTCATTGCATAAGTCACATCATCATTTACATTCTTGTTGTAATTATTATCCATGAATAATCTAAAGAAGCATCCTCATCCACGCAAGACAAGAACATCCCAATGGTTTAAAAGCACCAACCACCCAACCATGTGGAACCAAAGGAACCACCCCCCATGCTAGGAGATGACACAAGGTCCCAACACACACTCTACATCTAGATTGACACTTAAAACCAAAGAGACTAACCAACAAGGAATCTCAAGCAAGAACTCACACAGAACCACAAGAATAAACTCTCAGAGGCGTAAAACTCATCAGGACATAAATGCATCCAATAAGCATAATCATAAATCATAAAGGGGGAACACATGTAGGAGTGGAGTGTCATCACATGCCATCCTCATAACACAATAACATAATAACACAAGGCACTAGCCTAATGGACATGTGGAGCCATCTCAACCTATGAGAGACCAAGGGAGATTAGCTTACTGTCTTCACGACCTTCTCATGCTTATCCTAAAACATCCTCCCTAGGACTAAGCCATGAGGCTCAAAACCAATCATTATCTTGTTTAAATGAGTTATAATTTTTCCATCCCAATAAATTCATTATCAATGTTATCACTTGTTTACAAATCATGGAAAACTCCAATGTGCCTTGGTGGTCTAGAATTCATGCATCCTTACAAGGAACCTCATGCAAGCCTATCTCTCATGACCCCAGTCATTACAAGGAAGCCCACTCCTCCTAACATGGCCTAACAACACATCACAAGAGGCTCTACCAACATAAATACATTAAAATAATACTCAATGCAGCCAATAACTTCCACACATACTCTCACAACATATGCAAGGCTACAACAACATCAATATAACAAAATGAGCCTCTTGGCTAGCAATAAACAAAGGCATATCAAGCCATCAAATGTTGCCATCAAATAGAAGATAACATCACAACAAGGCCTACTCACTTGCTGGTTCAAAATAGCATATATATTCACCTCAATCATCCATGGCCTATTCACAAGGAAGAGAGTGTATAATGTCCACAATGGTGTGGAGGAGCAAATATACATAAGACCATCCAAATACATCAAAACTGATAAAAGCCAAATCTAGAAAATATAATAGCCCTCAAATAAAGCCTCTAGTAAAAATTAATCCAGAAAGTACCACACAAGCAAACAAATAGCAAATTAACTTACAGGAAATATTATAGGGAAAAACCACAGGAAACCATTTCTCACATTCTAACTTGATTTCTCAAAAACAAGAAGAATAAAATAATCCCTTCCAAATTTGATTTCTAAAAATAAGAATCAATTTAAAATTCTTTTCTAAATCCCCAAACAATCTTTCAGACAATCTTTTTAAAAAACAATGTGAAGTGCCGGTAAAACCACCAACCTAGAAAATGGAAGAATCCAAAAAAACACTAGTCTAAGCCTTTAAACCAATTTAAATCCAACCACTAGAAATCTCCAAATTAATCTCAGAAAGGCCTATTTATCAAAAATAAAAAAAATAAAACAAATACAAGCAAAACCATCCTCCAATCAAAATATTTCAAAAATATTATATTCCATACCTACCTTCCCAAAGTTCAAGAAAATAAAATATATTTTCTACCTACCATAAACTTCCAGCCAATCAATTCCAAGGGTAGGTAAAATAAATTAAACCGTTGACCTGGGGTGAAAATGACTTTTAAATAAAAGAATACAAATTACCCCCTTTTAAATTTCTTAATGGGTAAATTAATATTACCCAATAAATAAAATTCACATCAACATAAATAAATAATAAACACTTGAAGGCCAATATTAAATCAAAACTCCATGTACGACATAGACTTTGAAATAATAAAACCTTACAACAAATTTATGCCTTCATATATTTCGTTCTTCACTATATAAATTTTAGATTCATTTCCCTAAGCTCACACATTTAATCTGCATACACAGAGCATATAGGAAAACTGTAAAATAAAATATAAAAAGGTAGAATACATCTCCAACCTACCCGTGTTATGGAAGAAGCTAAAGAAGAGATTCCACCAGCCAAACCAAATCGAACCCAAGCTTCAGCCAAAATCCAAGAGAGAAGAAAACCAAAACCAAGAAGAAAACTTGCTAGAGAAAATTTTCTAGAGAGGAACCAACCCCTGAAAACTTCACGGAAAAGAAAATAAAAAGACAAAAATTAACCAAAAACCCTAGCTTCAATCTGAAAAAATCAAAATATTCCAATCTATAATATATTTTACCAACTCCACCATATAATATAATTTTACCTCCCTTTTTAAATTCAACCAATAAGAGAAGAGGGTAGGTAAGGTAAATATAAATCATGCTTTTTACAATTTGGTGGGAATGTTTTATCATTTTATTATTTATACAACCCACTTAATATAAAAGTCAAACTAATAAATAAAACATGAGCCACAATTAAATAAATCATATGGGGAAATTAAATTAAATAAACCAAAGGCTCATAAATGAATTAATGAACCAGATAAACATTAAAAGCCAAATAAATATTAAACTATAGGTGATTAAATAAATAAATAAATATTAAATCATCATTAAAATAAATAAACATTTAAATATCAAATAATCAAATAACCAAAAAGGCAAGAATCCAATAAATTAAATTCAACATTAGATAACCAAATAATCAAATTGCTATTAATCAAAATAATTAAAATAAACATCATTAATTATTTAATCTCGCATCAATAATCAAATAGTCAATCTCAACATAAAATGAATAATCAGTCAATACTGACATACTCACAATATAGAAGAAACCTAGCTTACTAACTATCATGAAGACTTGTGCCAAGACACTAATGACTCACAGTGAACAACTTAGATCTAGAGTATGTGAGGGGAAATTGTGCCAACTCCGAACCACATACCATTGGGATTTAAAGACACGCTCAAACCTGTGGAGTTAGGTGGAGTCGATGTTTGGTACCTACAAATCCTACATTCACAAAAAATGATATAACATATGCATATATATATTATAATAGACAAGGCTTAGAGAGTCGCAATGACACATCCCGCTCCCAATGAGTGATGTGGAATTGTCTCTATCCCGAAGACAATCATACAACAATCAAACACACCATAAGATCAACTCATCAGAGATAATAATTAAATATGGTTAGTACATAAAAACATCATCAAGTGCATGAGTAGTATAATGCACGATTATAGTAAGGCATGTAAAATCCATCAACAATTATGCTCATCAAATCACATGATCAATATAATCTTTCGATAGTCAATCACATAATAAGTATATATATTGTCTAATAAATCACATGATCAATAATGATAGTATTAACATCATATAAATCATCTGAAATAACCTATGCCCAATAATGCCTGTCATGCATGAATTAAAAGTTAACTCTAGTCAAAACAAGTCAAGTTGAGGGTGGACACTACATTTTCTCACTGATTTCATTCTCTACCATTGCCTTGTATTACATTTTCTAAAAGCTTCTACTTTCTCCTGTAGAAAAGTAACTCAACACATTCTAGAATAATCATCAATAATTAGCATAAAATATTTATCTCCCTATAGACTTCTTGTCCTTGCCGGACCACGCAAGTTAGTATGAATTAAATCAAGAACATTATTGGATTTCTTAGAAATACTCTTAAAAGTTGTTCTAACCTGCTTTCTCATTTGACATTCCTTACATACCGGATTATGATGTTTCACAATCTTAGGTAAACCCCTTACTACCTTAGTTGAACTGATCTTTACAATGTAATCAAAATTTACATGACAAAGTCTTTTATGCCATAACCAACTTTCATCAATATGTGCAATCAAACATGTCTTATCACTGTTATTCAAATGAAAGATATTACCTTTAGTCTGATTATGAGTTGCAATCTCCAATCTAGTTATGTTCATGACTTTGCATTTACCATTATTGAATTGTAACTAAAATCCTTTTTCAACTAATTGACCAACACTCAAAATATTATGCTTCAAACCTTCAACATAATAAACATTGTCAGTATTGTGCTTACCATCGAAAGATATAGTACCTTTTCCTTTGATTAAACAAGCTTTATCATCGCCAAATATTAGTAGACCTCCATTATATTATTGAAAAGATAAAAATGTACTTTTATCACCAGTCATATGATGTGAACATTCACTATCAATGGTCCATTCATCTTTGTCTTCAATTTTAGCTACCAGGGCCTACTCTACCAGTGGAATAGTAAGTGCACGTGGATCTTCTTTTATTGTAGCAAAAGCCCATCCGTTGTTTGTTGGTTCTTCATTAGAATCATCTGCAACTCCTTCATCAGTATAGTAACATGATTTATCTCTATTTTTCTTAAATCTGTATCTCTGATATTCAGGGTTAGGCTTATATGTTCTTTTAGCTTCCTCTCTCAATATTGCATGTTTATTAGGACATCTAGATGCTATATGACCAACTTTATTGTAGTTAAAATATTTAAATGGTGCTTTACCTTCATACTTACTTCCAACTGGACCTTTAGGCATTTTCCTTGCAAATAGTGCTTCAAGTTCTTCTAGTTCTTTTGCATATAGTGCTTTCCAATTAGATTTGTTAAATGATGATGATGATGTTGCAGATGATGAACCTCTGAAGGCTAGATCAGTCTTAACAGTAGCAACAAGACCAAATTCCTCAAGCTCAAATGTTGAAAGTTTTCCAACCAAGGTATCTCTAGATACTAATGTATTAGGCATTGTTCTCAACTCATTAATTGTAGTTACTTTCATTTTGTATGCCGGTGGCAAAGCTCTTAAAAATTTAGAAACAATTTCATCTTCACCTAAGGATCCTCCACAACATTGTATTCCTAAAACAATTTCATTAACTCTTTCCATAAAAGCAGAAATTCTTTCATCTTCTTCCATTTTCAAATTTTCATACCTAACCCGGTAACATTTTAGTTTTGCAATTTTGACAGTGGTATCTCCTTTATTTAATGTCTCCTATTTATCCCAAATAGCTTTAGCAGCAGATCGGTCTAATAATCCCATGATTTGTTGATCTGATAATGCGCTGAGAAGTGCTTCTCTTGCTTTGCAATCATTCTCTTCATCCTTACCCAAGGTTGGTGGATTAGGTTGATTCAGAGTAGTACCAACATAGCCATTCTTTGTGACTTCCCATATGTCTCTTCCAATGCAATTTAGATGTGTCTCCATTCTGATCTTCCATATACCATAGTTAGTTCCATCAAATTTCAGACTATCCTTCCTAAAAATGTTTGCTGCCATAGGATCTCTTCAAGCTGTTAGACTTCTGCAAAAAGAGGACTTGGCTCTGATACCAATTGTTAGGAACCAGAAGGACAACTGAGAGGAGGGGTGAATTAGTTGTCAATGAATTTCAACCCAATTATAACTTAATCCAACTTAATACTTAATACCAGTAAACAAAACTTAATGTCGGTTAGCAGATTAACAATTTATATCAATACCGGTGAAACTTAATGCATGAAACAGAAAGGGAAACAACATCCACAACACATAACACAAATATTTTTCACATGGAAACCCTGTAAGGGGAAAAACCATGGTGGGAAACCTTACCCACAATTAGAGGATACTACTGTAGATAGTATGTGTATACAAAAGGGGTCTTCATATGCATAAAGGCCAACCGCCTAGAGCACACTTTTCAAATGGGAGTCACAATGACTACAATAGGATGGTTAAATCCTAGAATAATGTACTGCTTAGAATAACATCTCCAATGTTGGATTCAGTATCCATTAAGCTCTGATAAACACCTTTAAAAAAACTTCCTTGAACCTTCTCTATGGTCTGCTCATATGATCTTCAATATTCACACATACCATGTTACAATACCATACCATAACCTTACATACCATATCATATCTCACAAATGGGATCTTACATATATACAAAACCTAAGACCAAATGTGTAGGTTGGGTCACTAAGAATATTACAATTAAATCATTTACAAATAAGTCTTGATGCGATGCATCATGTCAGCTCAATACATTTACAACAATATCCAATCAATAAATCATCTCCATAACGTGTCATGCTGATCTGGAATAGATAACGCATATCGGTCCATAACCTAGACCAATCTTCCGGTAATAGAAAATATGTCAACCCGATTAGACCAATAACCAAAACACCAAAACCAAGTATCCAAACCACGTCTTAGACATAATCAAGTGATCTCCAGATGATAAAAAGTCATCATTAGTGCCAGTGAATCATATAAGCCACTGGTGAACAATATACCGGTGACTATGCATAAGTCAGTGAACTTGCCGGTGAACACAATGTGTTGGTTCAACAGTAAACCAATATATCCATAATGCTAAATAAAAAATGTAGATCTCCATAAGGATAAGTGTTGACATCAATGAAAAAATCAATGCAACACATCCATAATACCAACAATCCAATCATCTCCCGCAAAGGCCAAAATATAACACTAAATTTTAACCTTCAAGAGAAGATCCTTTGACTCCTTACTACTATCTGAAACCTTCACTGCCTGATTGAGCTTCTAAGAGTACACAAGGAGCTTCACCATTCTATTGAGTTGCAAATCTATAATATCTCTTAGATGATTAAAATTCTTCTTAATTTTCTTCTTCTGATAATCTAATAGATTCAACATTAAGTACAAATTTTCTATTTGAAGCGTACCATTACCATCTACATACCTCTTCAATTCTATTATATTAGTTAGTTGTACAATTTGTGACTCTATAGTGTCTATTTGATCCTTAATATCTTTAGTAGATATGGGAAACTGATGAAAAAATTGGTATGCTATCACTACATCATATACACTCTTCTTAAAAACTTTATACCTTCTTGTAGCCAGATGTGTTCTACTGCACCTTTTACGAACTCTTCTAATCTTTTCTCTTCCACCTTCTTCTCTACATCCTTCAAAACTATGTGTTCCATTTTGGAAGAATGTTCTTTCAATCGATCAAGCAACAACTATAACTACTCCACTTTTTTCAGAGTCTCATCCACAACCACTTTCGAAAGTATTTCATGAAGAAAATTTATTGAATTATCAATGCGCTTTGTGCTCTTCTTTTGAGACTTGATAAATTTCTTGCGAGTAGAATGCTATAGTATGTCACTCAAATGTATCTTATGCAAGGGAGATAGTTGGTTAAGGTCCACTTAACCTTGAGACATTGGTACATTAAGTATTTTTTAAGTAACCACTAGTTAAAATTGTAAATGAAGCTTCAACAAATTTGATATAGAATCTCTAAGGGGTACATAAAATACTCCACAAGGCTCCACATTCTTTTCCGCCTAAATATTCATCTCATCTACTTGTTTCTTCTTCGAAATCTTCTCCTTCTCTGCAATCTTTCCTATAGATGTCTCCAAACCCTTATCTATTTCCTTTTGCTTGTTCGGAGTAGTTTTTGCACTTGTGTCATTACCTTTCTACTCATATGTCTCCCTTTCTAGAGAAACTTCAGGCACACTCATTTCAACCTCCACCAAACTAGTACCTATATTTGTCTTCTCCAAAGGAGAAGACATAGACTTCTTCAATTATTCTACAGATTCTATTTTTGATTCTTCTATCTTATTCATCAATGTTTGGTAATCATCAGGATCATCTCCCATGACTATGTTAACTTTGTCATTTGTTTTGAACCTTATGATGAGAGTTTGAGCAATATTTTCTCTATTATCCCAAGGAAAGGGACTACGTAATTTCTCTAATTCATATGTTTGAATGCTTGATTCTTTGATTATTTCTTCCTTTCTCCTTTAGGTTAGAGCCTCCTCCAACTCCTTAGTAATTTTACTACCAAGTTAATGTTGGCAATTTGTAGGAATTGATTATGTGTTACATTGATGTTTTGTCATTGATGGCAACACCGGTTGATTTCGTTGTTTACTGGTTTTCGATTGGTTCCGATAGAGTGGTTGGATTATGATATTGATCCAGTATGCTCCGGTATGTTTTAGTTTGTGGAATTGATTTGGATATGTCATTCATGCTATTTAGATGTGTATCATGATCAGTTGGTTCAGGATTTGATGACTCAAATACTATCATTATTTCTAGTAAGTCTTTTGGTCATCGGTAAGGCTTTTACCGACAGAGCTTTGTTGAACATATTTTGATGCACATGATAAGTGGTATTGGTGCAGCTTCTAGATGGCTTTTAGGATGTTGTTGGTTATCTTGTTCATGTTCCTATTGATTGGTGGTGTTGGATTTAGTTTATGGCAACCTATTTTGGGACTAGTGTTATCTAGGTTATGGACCGGTTTATGTAACATGTTGGAGGATGTTCTTGATGCGTTACTGACATGATTTAATGATTGGTTTATATTGTTTTCAGCCTAAGCCAACTTGGTTGATCATTGGATTGTGCATTTATGTTGTGAATTTATTGTATTACCTTTTAGGTGGCTGTCCTAATTGTTTAGGTCTTGGGTTGGTATAAATATAATGTAAGATCTCTCTATAGATCATGGTATTATGGTTATGGGATGGTTATGTGATTACCTATGTGCGAATAATGGTGTAATCATATGCAGGAGATTTGGTCGATCATAGGTGATCGAATTGGGTTGGTAAGAGAGGTTTAAGACCTCTGGTATTGAGCTTAACCGAAATTGTACTCAAACATAGGAGATGCTATCTTTGCAGTTCACTCTTCTTTCTATATTGTAGTTTGGATTTATTTTGTAGTCAGTGAGGCTCCTTTTGTGATGAGCAATGTGCTCTAGGCTGTTGGCCTTCCTGCATGTGTAGGCCCCTCATTTTTTAATCACATACTTACTGGAGAAGTATTATCTGACTATGGGTAGGATTCCCACCATGGTTTTTCCCTTTACTGGGTTTTCCACGTACAAATCTTGGTGTCATGTGTTCTAGATGGATGGTAATTGTTTTGTTATTTATGTTTATGGTTAATTGCTATATCATTTATTCTGGTATTTGGTTTATGCATTCTGGTATTGGGTTTATGTGTTCTGGTAATAAGGATTTGAATGCTTAAAGTTTTATAATATGTTGACAATTGATTCACCCCCCCTCTTAGTTGTCCTCTAGTTATCTGAGTTGTCTAACAGATAATTAATATGCATGTTATAAGTGATAAGTGTCAAATGATAGTCTTCTCTATAGACACCTTATCTACTAGAGTGGAATCCTTGTATAACCCTGCAATTACCTCCAAGGAATCATAATTATTAATAGCATTTACCAAACTATTGACATCAAGAGGTTGATAACCAATATCATCTAAAAGGGTATTAAACTTCCTCTTCTTTCCCTTCTCCATTTCCTTCTTCGTTACTTTTTCTTTTTTTACTTTCTTTTATTTCTTCTTTTCTAATTCCTCTTCCTTTTTCTTCTTTATGGGGGTCTCTATCAAAGAAACCTTTGTTCTCTTTCTCCAAATAAGAGGGACATTATCCTCTTCATCCTCATTATCCTCCTCTTATTCTTCTATCCTCTTGGGCCTCTTCCTTATCACAAATTTTTCCTTTCTCCATCTTCATCTAATCTATTATAGACCCATTATTTAATAATTGTCTCCAGATCCCATTTCTCCCCTATGGCCTTATTTTTTGGTCTTTAATTCTTCTTCTCACTTGATGAAACTATCATAGGGATTCTGGAAGAATCAATATTCACAAGAGGGGAAACAAAGAAAGACCTTGTTCTTATTTGATCTTGCTTAGAACAGTGATGCACAAAAATGGAACCAAGTGGCTAAGAGCTAATCCCACTCTCATGTACACATAATGGAATATGAAAGAGCTTAGGGAGATATCTCACTTTGACTGCTTCTTGTAGGAAAGAGAGAGTTAAGGAATATCTTTTAGGGTTTATATTCCTTTGTTGTAAATGAGGAGCAGATATGTGAAATATGATGCAACAATAGAATAAACTAAGAGATGAGAAATGAAGCACACTTAAAATGAAAATGTAGATTTTGTGCACACTGAAATTGAGATACAAAAAGTAAGACTGGAAAAGAGGCTCAGAGGTGCACCTGATGCTAAAAACTGAAGAAGAATTGGTAGGATGAGGGCGTTGGGCTCCTTGGTCCCTATGCAGACATAAAGCTAGATTTCTCGATCTAAGGTCTTGAGGGTTTGAAATGTAGATCTAACACAAAAAAATACAAAACCTTGAGGACAAGGGCATCATGCCTTGGTCCTATACTATGGCGCCATGCCCCTGTCTTTGTGTGTTTGTCGAATTCCTGTACTTGCACCTGGAACTTGAAAAAGGGTGTCTAGGTGGCTATATAGGGTTTTGCCTTAGTCAAACCCCTTGTTTTGGTGAATTCTACCTCCACAAATAGCCAATAATATACTAAAAATGTGTTGCAAAGAATCTTGTGTGTATGCAAGATCCTAAATGAACAAGAAAGTAAATCTAGAGTTCTACCCTATGCTTTGGAGAGTAAACCCTAAATTAATGTAAATGTAAATGTAAATGCTTCAAATCACAAATTCCATAATGGATTAAAATTATGAATGTAAATTTGAAAATCCATGTTATAAAAAGACATGAAAACAACATGAAACCATACCAAACCCTAAGGGAGAGGTACAAGCCAATCATCAATCGGTGATCTCCTATTATTCTTCAATGTCTTAAAAGATCCTAAAGGGATTTGAAAATACTTGATGTAGACTTGGTGAATGATTAATTTGTTGTTTCGAGACTTCTTAAAACCTGCACTTTCACTTCATAAGAATCTCCTTCAATCGCTAGATCTTAGATCTTGAAATGAGGAAAGGAAGGGTTTATGTAGGAGACCCTAACTTTGTTTTGAGTAATAGGACAACTTAGAAATAATATTTTTCACCAATCTCTTGGATTTGAATATTAAAATAACACCAAAAAATGCTCCCAAAATTTGGGGAGACAAATTCAGGACCATGTTGGTACCAACATGGTCCAAACACACGGTCCAACTAACTTTTCATCAAATTTTCAGGGAAGAAAGATATTGCGATTTTAAAGAAAATTCTTGGAGTATGTGGTAGTTTGCAATATTTAGATATATGAAATCAGGCCTTAAAGGTTGAAATAAGACATAGCTAGGGTATTTGATGAAATAATTAATTGGGAGAATAAAATAAAAAGGGGCACACTTAGGGTAAAGAGCCCAATTTTATGATGTGTAGAGTGATAAAAGAAGACCTTTAATTAAATTAAATTAATTAATTAAATCCTTAAGGAGAAATTTGAAATGCACAATGCAAACACACTAAGGTGGGTGCTAACCTAAGCATGGAATTGTACCACCCAATTAAGGGTGTATAATTTACAACACTACATTTAGCCCCCAATTTAGTAGTCATATTTCACTACGTGCATATACAAGCTAAAGTATAGAAAAGTAAACATTCATGAAAAAGGATATATCCATAAGGTTGGTGAAACCCCCAGTGGTATCTACAATACACTGTTAGGAACTGCACCCTAAAAACCACATTGTTAGATAAAATCACAAAATCACCTAAATGCTTACTAGGGAAGTGATGAAATTCATGGGTAGCTATATGCCCCCCCATGTTTCGGATTGCTAATTTAGTGAGGTGAAATAGGGTATCATGTTTACCATAGCAAATTGTATGGAAAAATTGATGACAAATGCTCACAACAAGGTTTGATGAAAGATCAAAACCAATGGATAATCATTTGGTAAGAAAGAGACCTAAATCACAATTCCTACACAACCAAGAGTGTGAGGATTGGAGCTCTCTAACACAAGATGATAGGTTAAGCAAAAAACTATAGAATTTAAGGATTAGAAAGAGAATTAACTTATAAATATTAGGGATCTTTTTTATGAAGACAAGAAGGAAGAGATCCTTATCTAAAGATATCCACCTTCTAGAATAGAGAGGATTTTTGATAAGGATAACATTTTGAAGGAGAGGAGAAAGAGGATAAGAATGCACTCCTTCTCCAATATGTAGAAAAAGAGGATTCTTAGTGAAAGATTAAATGCTTTCACTAAGGAGAGATCGTTCATGGAAAATGTATCATTCTCAACAAAGAGTAAGTCCTAAATAGGGAGCACATATTCTATGCAAGAGATGAAATCCATTTGAAAAATGCAACTCAACAAAGGAAAGGTGAATCATTGGAAAAAGAGAGAATATTGAAATACCACCCTTTCCCCCCAATTATAGAGGAAATGTCATCAAAGAGAGATCATTTATAAAAGAAATATTCTTCTAAAAGAAGGAAAGAGATCCTCATCAAGGATATGCATCTTCACAACATAGAAGTGTTCCTTATAAAAGATGCCTCTTAATTAAGAAAAGATTTTGATGAATGATTAAAGACTTCCCACACTAAAGAAGAGGTCAAATTAAGGATATGTACAAAAGATCCTTATTAGGGATACTTATTCTAATATGAGAGAGGGAGTTCTGAATAGGAATATACACCTCTATAATCAATAAGAAATCCTTATAGAAAACAATACTTCACAAAGGGGAAAATTTTAATCTTAAGGAGAGGTTTTTTGAAATTACTCTTGCCCCCCATACATAGAGACAAGAGATGGGATAGAAATAGGCTATTATGTTTATTTCAAAGTATGATTGCACACAAAATTGTAATATCATGAATGACAATGAGCCCCCAGTAAGTGAGCTACCAATGTCACATAATGATGAGCAACATAATAGCAACTAATGTTATCTGAATATATGACAAATTGGATGAAGAATTTGATTATGACATGTTAAATGGTCTACCATCTATGAAATTAAAAACATGTATGAGATAATAAATATTGAAAAGTCTTTATCAAGAGAGTAGTTTCTAGGAGAAGAATAGGCCACCAATTCATGCTCCTCTTGCACACAAGATGTAGCACCCCTACCCTAGTCTATTTCTAACCTTGGTTTAATCTTGATTAGTTTATCTTAATGTTATGTTATAATCAGATGTTTGATTTAACGCATAGCTATTGATGTGGTTCTCACACTAGTTGTATGTAGATTTTCAGTGTTCCTATTCCGTGATGTTAGTATCGGACTAATGATTTCATTAAATTGTATATATGTATGCATGTATGATCTTTGGTTGCAGGAAATTTCAGGTACCACGCCGCATGAGTGCGAGGTTCTTCTTCACCTGGATTGCAGGTTTGAGTGTATCGTTTTAATCCTTAGAGTTGGATTAGGTGGTCGTAAGACCCTAGTTGACCTTCGTCGTGCTCTAGTGAGCATCGCCAGTCGTCGTTGGTAATCCCGCTTTGTTTGGGTTTGCGAGTCGTCTGTTTGGTTGACCTTCTCGGTTTGCGTGCTTGGTGTGCATGGTTAAATTGGTTAATTAGTCCTTAGTAATTATTTTGATTAAATATGTGTTTGTGCATTGAAGATTAAGGGATAAAATGGATTGAGAATTCGTTATGCGATTTTCGTTGTTATTGGATTTCTCGTTTCTAATTGGGAGTAAATTCGATTGAATGACTGATTTTGATTATTAAATGCATTATATTTATGCTATTGAAAAAGAAAAGTCTTGTATTTTATCGCAATAGATTAATTGTATTCTGTGGGATTATTGATCGAAAGGTTAAATTTGATTAGATGAGGAATCGAATTTTGAATTGAAAAGGCAAGTTAATTTGTTGTGATTGTGAGAAAGGATTAATTTTTTGTGAATTATTTTTAAATAAGAATTTTTATTCCTAAAATGGAAATTTTGGGTCAACTCTTCCATATAACCCAAATTTGGGAAAAATGGAGGATGGACATTTTTGGTAAGGATTTTGGTTGGGAATGAAAATTGGAGGCTTTGGCAGCTGAGATGGGGATTCTTCAGCCGATCTTGCCAGGAACGCGAGATCAGGTAGGAACCAACTCTCATTTTTAGTTTTTTTGTTTAAAATGAAAATGGGGATTTTATCTTGGGTTTAGATTTTCCATCGAATGCCATGTTTATGAATTGATTTGGTAGATTAACCAGCTTGGTGGAAGTGTTCTTGAGGTGTTGTTTATCCCTCTTTGCTTTTGGGCGTTTGAATCCCTTGGCTGTTTGTTAAGGATGAGAAAACCATCAAGAAAATGATAACAAACCCAGTTCATTTAAACCGAACCCATAATAGATCGAAATTTAAATTCTTGAGGAAATTTGTTGTGGGCATTCTTGTTTGTATGCACCGAACTGTGTGTTCAAAGAAAATTTTAACGTTTTTGTTCGAATCCAAACTGGGCTTATTCTTTTTATTATATTATTTTGAACTGTGTTTAGCAAGGAAAAAAAGAAAATATTTGTTTCATGCCGAGCTGGGCGTTTCGCGTTAATTTATCGAACTGGGCTTTTTGTTCAAACCCCCGGATTGTGCGTTTTTATTTGTTTTAACCCGTGGGTTGGGGTTGGAGGCGGGGAGCGGAGCTCCCCCGCTCCTCCTCCCCCTTCCCCCGCACGCTCCCCTTATGCCTCCCCCGTCCCTCATCTAGCCTTGCTCGCCTTCGCAGAGCCTGCGGCTCACGGTGGTGGCCGCAGGGGCCGCAGTGGCCGCAGGGCGCCACGGCACATGCGGGCACCACCGTGGGCGCCGCTCGTGCTCCCCGCGCCTGCGGCTAGGGTTAGGGCACGGCCCGCCCTAGCCTGCGCTTTTAGTGCGTTTGTTTTGTTAAAAAAAAAAAAAGAACATAGTTTTTCTTTCATGCGTTTGTTTAAACGTAGGTTATAAAGTGGGTTTTCCTTTTAATGTGTTAAACATCATTTTAATATTAAGTGTTAATTAGTTCTTAATTATGATTAAGGTTGCAACTTTAGGATAAATGATAAATTGATATTGATTAATGATATAATGGAGTTTATAGGCGAATTAATCATTCAATTTCACTTCATGATTTGTGCACCTCTTCTTAATTAAGTTCTACAACTGTTTTTCGCAATTGAATATTGTTGTTTATAATCTTATTGATCTTGGATTTATAAATCTAGATCTTACCTCCTAGCTGATTAGGGAAGTTGGCTAATTGAGGTAGTATTGTTTAAAAACGTAATGGAATATTATGTTATTGGGATTGAAATACGAAACTGTAGAGGTTGATATCGAACCAGTATGTTAATGATGTTAGATTGGAGATTAAATATCTTATTTTAGTTGATTAATGATTGTCTGAATTTTATTAATACGAATTGGTTAAAAACTCATTATGGCTCATATGTCTGTTCTATTCTTTGAACCTTGATGAGTTAGAAAACCAAGAACAACTTATCCCTAGTTGAGGTAGATAACCGTAATCTGTTTTAGATCATGTAGAAAACTTGATCGTTTTTAATGTTTAAATCAATTTGAGGAAATATTGCGTTTCTGATTATTGCCTTGCGAGTTTAAATTCTATATTCGCCTTTAATTATGAAATGGCATGTTTTTCTTTGTTAAATAGGACCCTGTCATATGGCATGATTTGGGGTGCCTGTTTCAGTCCTCGATTCCGAGTGGGTTGTCGTGTTGTGATGTTGTCATAAGTTGGTCATATCCTCCTTGTGTGTGTGAGTCGAATGACGATTGTGGTTGACCATTGTTGGGCGGGTCTCTAGTTAGAGTACCATCAGTAAGTGTTTACCCTTGAGTCGTGTTTGACCAGATGATTGTTTCTCTCTTCTTGAACTCCGTTCGTCTGACCATGTGTATTCCTTGGTTTGAGTTCGTCTGAGTTAGTCTAGTGTCGTATGGGAAAGTGGCTTTCGATTGGGGGCTGCGCCCAAAGTGGCTGCTGGGTAACCCATCGAAAGTGAGTCTAATAAGTGATAACCTAAATAGATTAGAATGTAATCTCTAAATAAGATAATGTGCCTCACACATGGGACGAGTGCTATCATAGATTCGACATGCTGTGAGAAGGCCTGAAATGGCAAACCATCTTCCTTGTCTTCGCGAGAGGATGTGTGGGTCCACATGAGGCTTGGATGGGCCGGAAGCTCGGATTAGGTTGCCAGGGTAACCCAGTGTATGGGACCGGGACCTATGAAGACTTGCCATGGTATCCATACCAGGTTGTGTGATGACACTTGTCCCTACGCTCGCTAGTGTGTTGTCGTTTTGTCCTGTTAGGAGTACCTTTGTGAGTCATCCTTTTGTCTCTGCCCTTGTGAGTGTCGGTTTCTTGTTAGACCTTGGGTGGTGATGGCTCAGTTTTATGGATGCTCTCCTGGACTCTTGTATTAGCTTGATTATGTTCAGCCGGATCCTGTTCCTTTTAAGAATGTGGTCACTTGTATATTGTTTATATTTTGCCTTGATGGCTGGATTGTAATGGTGTAACCTCTTGTATTCTTAACCTTTATTATTTATCAGAGGGGGTCTTGCAGTTGAGCAGACCCGGAGATGTAGCCCTTTAGGGGTGAACTCCGAGATCATTATGTTGTCATGTGATGTATTCTCTTATGTTTCCTTTATTCAGCTTTATCATGTATGATTAACTTACGTTAAAATGGTTAAGTGGATAATTGGAATTAACTTTAAATGCTTATATTCAGTTCTTTCTTGAATGCCATGTTGATTGAATGCATAAATGTTTTAGATGGGATTTATCGTTGATGCTGTATGTAATCATCTTTTAAAATGCAATAAGTTGGAATATGAAAGAATGTGACTTAGAGTAATGAATTATTCTCAGTTGTTGTTAAGGAATTTAAATATGCTTGGAGAGATCTCTTAAGTTATGATGAAATCCTAGCGTATTAGAATGTTAGATGTATGGTTTGTAATTTTAAATGAAAAGCTTGAATGAGAATTATGAATGGATCTTGATGGATGAATCTTTGTTGTGATTTATATTTCCGTCTTTTGAAAGAAATTATCCTGATATGAATTATCTCGTTGTTAAGATAATTAGCTTATTGGATTAATCGTGTGAGTTAAGTGAATTGTGAAATTTAAGTAATCTCGTTGGGAAACTCTTTAGGAGTTAGTTGAAGTCTTCCGCTATGTAATCTGAATCTTTGATATCTTGTTGCATCTTATGTGTTGTAACTTTAAAAAAAAAATTTGCACTCTATTCTTGTTATTTTAGCTTATCCCTTCGGGGTTTCCTGGCGGGGCATTACATTTGGTATCAAAGCCCATGTTGCAAACATTGGGATCTCTGGTGTCACGTGTGCCCTCTATTTGTGTGAGGTGTATCAACCTTATGCGTATGCTTGTCCTCCTTTTGCATGTGAGTGATTGAGCAGACCTTGCTGGTGTGTAACGTGTGTGTGTTCACACCTTATTTTTGCCTTCTTGATGTTGGTGTTTGAGTGCTTATTTGTGCTTTATGTGCTTATTGATGTCTTGGTCTACGATTTCTCTTATTCTGAAAGAGAGTCGTATGTACCTTCCCTTATTGAGTGTTGTACTCTTTAGACTAACCCATGTGGATTGGTCCGTGCTTGTCTTGAATCTGAAAGTGCGAATTTTGTTTGTTTAAAGTTTATGATCTAGCTTAGTGTTGTCCATTTGAAGGACTTGTATGCCAATTATTGAATGCTTATTTTATAGAAAATTAAATGATTATCACCATTCCTCTCTTCTTTCTGGAAATTGAAATGATTAAGATATGTGTAATTATCTTTGATTCAAGTTTTCTTGTTTGCAAGAGAGAAAAAGGGTGTTACTTCTTGAACCCTTGAGTGAGCCTTATGTCGCTTATGTTATGAGATCATTAAAGGGCTATGGGTTTAAAAATTTATTTTGGTTATTGGGAGAAAACTGTATGTGTACGTTTAAAGAATTCTCCATGTGTATGTTGGAGGAGTAGCATGATTAAATTCTACCTTAGTAAGGTGCATTGCTATGCGAATAGTGGAATTATGTGAAACTGCTTGGTTTGTAGAAGTGTTAAAAATAGCATGTTATTGTAGCTTCGAGAGAGTATTAATGCGTTCCTTGAAAGATTGTTTTATGTGTTTTCCGAAAGATTGTCGTATGTGTTTCATTAAACCAGTTTGATTGAAGATTTATTTTAGCAGATGCTCCATTGAACTCGCTTTTGGGTATAAGTAATTACCTTGATGTGTTTAGAAAGTGCGAATGAAAAGCTTGTTTGATGTGCGTGCATTAATATGTTTTAATTGGGTAATAGCTCTTTGCTTATCTTTGATCGTAATGTGATCTTGTCTAATAGGTTGCAATTTTGACATGTGTCTATATTGTATTACTATAAGTGAGTGTTCTTATGAGGTCTTGCATTATCGAAAAGATTGCTTCTCTTGATCCTTGTTTCGTTGGAAAAATAGAACCTCTTGTTGCAACCAGAATTATTGGAAATGTTTTGTTAGGCTAATTGTCATCCTTCTAACGGTAGCGAAATGAAAACCGTGTAATTAAATGATAGGCTTATAGTGAGAAATTTAATATTATAGCGTGATCTTGATTGATCTTATGTCTTTGTAGGAAACAGTTTGATTATCAAACTCTCTTTCCCTTCTCTTTGCCTAATCATAAGAATTTTAGAAATGGTATTAAGAGTGCATTGACTTAAATTGAATGTTTATAAAACATGTGCAATTGTATGTTGCTTTTTGGCTTCATAGTGATAGATGAAAGTCTTTACTTAGCTAGTAATTTAATTATGAATGCTTAGTGAGATTCGAGAAAGCTATAGGAATGATGTTAATTCCTTATATAATTGTGAATTGTTAATGAATTCAGTACTTGTATCTAGAGTAAACTTGATTCAGTTATTTATGTAGAAAGCATTATTGAAATCTTCCTTGAATAGATGTTAGCGTACTAAAAAGTACTCCCCGTAAATGTGACTAAACTAGTATTGGTGTATTGTGTGTATTGTAAGAAACCAGTGCTTATTATGTGTGCCCATGGATTGGTGAAGTAATCATCCATGGAGGATATGTTGCTTATGAGTATGGGAAACCATACTGTTTTTTTTGTGATGTTGCTTATTTGTTTCCCTACTGAGTACCAAACCTTGGGTTGTGGGTAACTCAGTATGTTAAGGGGTAGTATTTCAAGTAACCGTTCCTTGAATGGTATGGATTGGCGTACGAGTAATGTCGACGCAAAGCGACTTTAGCTTCTCTACTTCGAGGAATGATATAGTTGTACTACTAAACTGTATCAAAGGTGTACTCAATACTTTCCCTTTTGATGAATCTATTTATAGGTTTATGTGTGCCAGCCTTATTCCTATCCTTTATTTTGAGCATATAGATGGCAGTTTTTGAGCATATTGATGGAATTCTATTGGTGCATCTGTTGCCTTGTCTTCATGAGAGGCGTGCTATTGTTCTTACATAAGTTGCCAACTGACCAGTGTTGGTAGACTTGTGGGTAGACCTTAGCCATGTATACCTCTGGCTTACGGCGAGTATCCTTCTAGATACGTCGCTATGCGGAGTGTGACCAGGGTGTGCCTTATCCGCGGGGTACACTGCCATGCGGGATACGTCCATTGCATGTGTTGTCCGCTTGGAGTATTGCCATGCCGTGCTGAGACACGATGTGGGATGTAGCAGACATTTCCATGCGGCCTACCGCTAGGTATTGGGTAGAGCCATGCCACGTGACGACGTGATGCGGGGTGATGTCGAGGTGCACACTGCCATGCCATGTGGATGTGTGACTTGGCCACACCACATGATGAGCTACTAGGATAGCTAGACGATTGTTCCTTCCTTCCTCGTTGGTGGCTAGCTATTAGTCACGCAGTGATGTTATGTGCAGTTGTGCTATTCTTTATATTTCTTTGGGGATCAGCAGTTTATTTTACTTTGATTTTGAAGGTTTAGCCATGATCTTGTGATCTTTTGCACTTTGGATTTGGTGTTGAGATTCCGGATTATTTTCTTGCCTTACTGTTGGAATTGAGGATTTATTATCTTTATTCTTCTGTACTTTGGTGGCTAAACTGGTTTATCTTTGTTGTTTTCGTATGCTGGTCTTGTGTTGCAATGTGAATTCCTCTCCAAGAACGTAGGAGACGGGCTTGGATGAGTGTATATGAGGAAGCAGACGCAAGGAACCTTGAGGATGGGGGCATGTGAGGCTGTGATGCAGCTAGTATCCACTACCTACCTATGTGTGGTGACTATCTCTTGGAGGCTAAACACCTTGCACAACAAGGGATATTCACGAAGGTCTTGTATGGAAGGTAGCACCGCTATGGTGTGCCTAGCACCATCGAGCCTTTGAGTGAGATATTGGATATTTATGATCATATTGTTGTTCTGAGATCAGGCATAGAGATGCTGATCGTGCATGTTATCTTTGACCGAGCATTAGACATGCTCACATGTGGCCTTTTCTGTTATGCATTCCAGTTATGTGGATGGTTATTATGTGTATCATGGAGTAAATTGTGTTAGCTTGTCACTATGTTATGGGACATAGTCTTTGGAAAGGTTTTCTTATGCCTGGCAAGTGTAAACAATTGAGTTATTTATGTTGCTCTCATTTCATAAAAGTTAATTTGGTTGTAGAAATTGATATTTTGAGCTAGTTCTATGTTATTAAATCTTATGATAAAGATGGATTGGTAAAGGAAATTGACCTTGATGGCATGTTTTATTGTCATTTTTGGTCGATGATTATGGTAGTTGTTGTTTACCTCCTTGTAATGCTTTAATTTGGTGTAATGAAAGGAGGAAAATTCTTGTTTCTCTGCTATGATTGTGGATAATTCCTAGAATATTGTAAGGAATGTATGGTTTTAGATGTATCTTGCCAATGGATAATGGCGTTTGTTAAGGATTTTGCAATAGCATTTCATTTATTTATGGAAAGATTTCTATGTGCAATTTGACCTTGTTGAATGAGTTTCAGGGCTGATGCGTACGACATGTTCTCCATCTAGCCTTACGACTTCCAAGAGTAAGTCGGAACCTAGGGGGGGAGAATGTAGCACCCCTACCCTAGTCTATTTCTAACCTTGGTTTAATCTTGATTAGTTTATCTTAATGTTATGTTATAATCAGATGTTTGATTTAACGCATAGCTATTGATGTGGTTTTCACACTAGTTGTATGCAGATTTTCAGTGTTCCTATTCCGTGATGTTAGTATCGGACTAATGATTTCATTAAATTGTATATATGTATGCATGTATGATCTTTGGTTGCAGGAAATTTCAGGTACCACGCTGCATGAGTGCGAGGTTCGTCTTCACCTGGATTGCAGGTTTGAGTGTATCGTTTTAATCCTTAGAGTTGGATTAGGTCGTCGTAAGACCCTAGTTGACCTTCGTCGTGCTCTAGTGAGCATCGCCAGTCATCGTCGGTAATCCCGCTTTGTTTGGGTTTGCGAGTAGTCTGTTTGGTTGACCTTCTCGATTTGCATGCTTGGTGTGCATGGTTAAATTGGTTAATTAGTCCTTAGTAATTATTTTGATTAAATATGTGTTTGTGCATTGAAGATTAAGGGATAAAATGGATTGAGAATTCGTTATGCGATTTTCGTTGTTATTGGATTTCTCGTTTCTAATTGGGAGTAAATTCGATTGAATGACTGATTTTGATTATTAAATGCATTATATTTATGCTGTTGAAAAAGAAAACTCTTGTATTTTATCGCAATAGATTAATTGTATTCTGTGGGATTATTGATCGAAAGGTTAAATTTGATTAGATGAGGAATCGAATTTTGAATTGAAAAGGCAAGTTAATTTGTTGTGATTGTGAGAAAGGATTAATTTTTTGTGAATTATTTTTAAATAAGAATTTTTATTCCTAAAATGGAAATTTTGGGTCAACTCTTCCATATAACCCAAATTTGGGAAAAATGGAGGATGGACATTTTTGGTAAGGATTTTGGTTGGGAATGAAAATTGGAGGCTTTGGCAGCTGAGATGGGGATTCTTCAGCCGATCTTGCCAGGAACGCGAGATCAGGTAGGAACCAACTCTCATTTTTAGTTTTTTTGTTTAAAATGAAAATGGGGATTTTATCTTGGTTTTAGATTTTCCATCGAATGCCATGTTTATGAATTGATTTGGTAGATTAACCAGCTTGGCTGGAAGTGTTCTTGAGGTGTTGTTTATCCCTCTTTGCTTTTGGGCATTTGAATCCCTTGGCTATTTGTTAAGGATGAGAAAACCATCAAGAAAATGATAACAAACCCAGTTCATTTAAACCGAACCCATAATAGATCGAAATTTAAATTCTTGAGGAAATTTGTTGTGGGCGTTCTTGTTTGTATGCACCGAACTGTGTGTTCAAAGAAAATTTTAACATTTTTGTTCGAATCCGAACTGAGCGTATTCTTTTTATTATATTATTTTGAACTATGTTTAGCAAGGAAAAAAAGAAAATATTTGTTTCACGCCGAGCTGGGCGTTTCGCGTTAATTTATCGAACTGGGCTTTTTGTTCAAACCCCCGGACTGTGTGTTTTTATTTGTTTTAACCCGTGGGTTGGGGTTGGAGGTGGGGAGCGGAGCTCCCCCGCTCCTCCTCCCCCTTCCCCCGTACGCTCCCCTTATGCCTCCCCCGTCCCCCGTCTAGCCTTGCTCGCCTTCGCAGAGCCTGCGGCTCACGGCGGTGGCCGCAGGGCGCCGCGGCACCTGTGGGCACCACCGTGGGCGCCGCTCATGCTCCCCGCGCCTGCGGCTAGGGTTAGGGCACGGCCCGCCCTAGCCTGCGCTTTTAGTGCGTTTGTTTTGTTAAAAAAAAAAAAGAACATAGTTTTTCTTTCATGCGTTTGTTTAAACGTAGGTTATAAAGTGGGTTTTCCTTTTAATGTGTTAAACATCATTTTAATATTAAGTGTTAATTAGTTCTTAATTACGA
Source organism: Cryptomeria japonica (assembly GCF_030272615.1). NCBI lineage: Eukaryota > Viridiplantae > Streptophyta > Pinopsida > Cupressales > Cupressaceae > Cryptomeria > Cryptomeria japonica. The sequence goes on along the minus strand of NC_081407.1, from coordinate 56,327,391 downwards.
TTAAGGTTGCATCTTCAGGATAAATGATAAATTGATATTGATTAATGATATAATGGAGTTTATAGGCGAATTAATCATTCAATTTCACTTCATGATTTGTGCACCTCTTCTTAATTAAGTTCTACAACTGTTTTTCGCAATTGAATATTGTTGTTTATAATCTTATTGATCTTGGATTTATAAATCTAGATCTTACCTCCTAGCTGATTAGGGAAGTTGGCTAATTGAGGTAGTATTGTTTAAAAACGTAATGGAATATTATGTTAGTGGGATTGAAATACGAAACTGTAGAGGTTGATATCGAACCAGTATGTTAATGATGTTAGATTGGAGATTAAATATCTTATTTTAGTTGATTAATGATTGTCTGAATTTTATTAATACGAATTGGTTAAAAACTCATTATGGCTCATATGTCTGTTCTATGCTTTGAACCTTGACGAGTTAGAAAACCAAGAACAACTTATCCCTAGTTGAGGTAGATAACCGTAATCTGTTTTAGATCATGTAGAAAACTTGATCGTTTTTAATGTTTAAATCAATTTGAGGAAATATTGCGTTTCTGATTATTGCCTTGCGAGTTTAAATTCTGTATTCGCCTTTAATTATGAAATGGCATGTTTTTCTTTGTTAAATAGGACCCTGTCGTATGGCATGATTTGGGGTGCCTGTTTCAGTCCTCGATTCCGAGTGGGTTGTCGTGTTGTGATGTTGTCATAAGTTGGTCATATCCTCCTTGTGTGTGTGAGTCGAATGACGATTGTGGTTGACCGTTGTTGGGCGGGTCTCTAGTTAGAGTATCGTCAATAAGTGTTTACCCTTGAGTCGTGTTTGACCAGATGATTGTTTCTCTCTTCTTGAACTCCGTTCGTCTGACCATGTGTATTCCTTGGTTTGAGTTCGTCTGAGTTAGTCTAGTGTCGTATGGGAAAGTGGCTTTTGATTGGGGGCCGCGCCCAAAGTGGCTGCTGGGTAACCCATCGAAAGTGAGTCTAATAAGTGATAACCTAAATAGATTAGAATGTAATCTCTAAATAAGATAATGTGCCTCACACATGGGATGAGTGCTATCATAGATTCGACATGCTGTGAGAAGGCCTGAAATCGCAAACCATCTTCCTTGTCTTCGCGAGAGGATGTGTGGGTCCACATGAGGCTTGGATGGGCCGGAAGCTCGGATTAGGTTGCCAGGGTAACCTAGTGTATGGGACCGGGACCTATGAAGACTTGCCATGGTATCCATACCAGGTTGTGTGATGACACTTGTCCCTACGTTCGCTAGTGTGTTGTCGTTTTGTCCTGTTAGGAGTACCTTTATGAGTCATCCATTTGTCTCTGCCCTTGTGAGTGTCGGTTTCTTGTTAGACCTTGGGTGGTGATGGCTCAGTTTTATGGATGCTCTCCTGGACTCTTGTATTAGCTTGATTATGTTCAGCTGGATCCTGTTCCTTTTAAGGATCGTTTATGTATTAATGGACCGATGTGGTCGCTTGTATATTGTTTATATTTCACCTTGATGGCTGGATTGTAATGGTGTAACCTCTTGTATTCTTAACCTTTATTATTTATCAGAGGGGGTCTTGCAGTTGAGCAGACCCGGAGATGTAGCCCTTTAGGGGTGAACTCCGAGATCATTATGGTGTCATGTGATGTATTCTCTTATGTTTCCTTTATTCAGCTTTATCATGTATGATTAACTTACGTTAAAATGGTTAAGTGGATAATTGGAATTAACTTTAAATGCTTATATTCAGTTCTTTCTTGAATGTCATGTTGATTGAATGCATAAATGTTTTAGATGGGATTTATCGTTGATGCTGTATGTAATCGTCTTTTAAAATGCAATAAGTTGGAATATGAAAGAATGTGACTTAGAGTAATGAATTATTCTCAGTTGTTGTTAAGGAATTTAAATATGCTTGGAGAGATCTCTTAAGTTATGATGAAATCCTAGCGTATTAGAATGTTAGATGTATGGTTTGTAATTTTAAATGAAAAGCTTGAATGAGAATTATGAATGGATCTTGATGGATGAATCTTTGTTGTGATTTATATTTCCGTCTTTTGAAAGAAATTATCCTGATATGAATTATCTCATTGTTAAGATAATTAGCTTATTGGATTAATCGTGTGAGTTAAGTGAATTGTGAAATTTAAGTAATCTCGTTGGGAAACTCTTTAGGAGTTAGTTGAAGTCTTCCGCTATGTAATCTGAATCTTTGATATCTTGTTGCATCTTATGTGTTGTAACTTTAAAAAAAAAATTTGCACTCTATTCTTGTTATTTTAGCTTATCCCTTCGCGGTTTCCTGGCGGGGCATTACACAAGAAGCCTTAGGAGAGGGATACGTATAATTCATTAGGGCCTTATTTCTAGAAGAGAGGATAGTAGAATGAATATAAGATAAGGCCTCATAAGTAGGATTGGAAATCTCTTGAGGAGATTCATTAAGATATTTGTCAATGACCATAATTTCCTTATGAGTTGGATGAGCATTGAGAGAAGTAGAGGATGATTTAATTAAGGTGAAGTCATCATCACTACTAAATATATAATGCAGATTGAATTGTATTTGAGATGCTTTGGTGGGCTTTGGAGGATTATATCCAAGGTCAAACGAAGCTTCACATATGTTATTTTCTAAAGGAACCCTGCTCCCTTGTTCATTAATTCCATAACCATTGCCATTATATCCACTCTTAGCTAAAATATGAAAACCTGGACCGTAAAGGGATTCCATATCGGAAAGGGATGATGGGGCCTCATAGGTCTCAATGTCACAATTAGATTAAGAAGAATAAAATTCTCAAGAATTATTTGAATTAGAAGTAGCCACAAAATTGTTACTTAATTGTTTAGACAAGGTGGGTTGCTCTTTAGGTTGATCCTTATCTTTCTCTTTCACAAATTTAGATCCTTTCCAAGAGACCCTATAATCTCCAACAAAAGTAGGGTTAAAGTCTAGAGATCCCCAATCGTCATCTAATATTACCCTTTTGGGAGAAAAGATATCTTTGGGAGAGGATTCAAATTGAGTAGAATCCTTTTGAGGAGCCTTGAAATCATTGGAGGGTATAGGGGTATTTGAGGAAGAATTAGAAGTAGTTGAACAAGAAGATGAGGTTTGCAATGGGACTTGTAAATCGGTATCAACGTATAAAGTATACATCTTATTGTTATAAATAAACTTGGGATTGTGATGAAGAGTAGAAGGGACAACTTGCATAATATGAAGTCAAGGTCACCCTAATAGAAGATTGTAGGTCAAATTAACGGGCATGACGTGAATAGGTGTAGGAAAAATAATAGGTCCCACCTTAATAGGCAAGGTTATAGTACCTAAAGAAGATATAGCAACATTATCAAAGCCATGAATAGTAAGAGAATTTGGTTTAATAAGAGATGTATCCACATTGATCTTATGCAATAATTTAATGTTACAAAAATTAAGGCCAAATCCACTGTCAACAAGAGTTCTTCTTATAGAATTACCATTGATAATGACAACAATCATAAGAGGACCATATTGATGTTGGATATCATGAGAAGGCAACTCATCTTGTGTGAATACAATTTGAGCTTTGCGTGTTGTCATGGAGTCAATCAAAGAAGCCATATTATTAGGTATTACTATGGGTGGGACATCTAAGTTCTTTAAAGAATCTTGTAACATTCCATGATGAGTGGATGAAGTTTTAATCAAATCCCAAAGAGATACCTTGGTAGGAGTAGCTTTGAGTTGTTCAATAAGGTCATACTCATTCCCAAGAGTCTGTGATATACGAGGTGCTTGTGGAAGAATAGATTGGGAAGGAGAAAGTGAAGAAGGAATAGCTAGAGGAGGACTAAGTTGCCTATTGTTCCATGTATTATATGTTTGAGAAAACACATTGTAACTCTCTCGGGTGATTTATTTAGCATACTCATAAGGGCTCTTAGTAGGATAACCTCCTTGTATAGTAATAATTGGTTTGTTAGGAGTGTGAAAGGAATAATTACTATAACCACATTGAACCACCAAGAGACGCTTGTTTAGAGCTTCATAATTTGGAGAAGATCTAGCAACTTGAACTGTGAAGAGGGGTTTATTAGGTATTTCATAACCATTTACATGTATCATATTGATCGAATATAGTTTAGGAATATCAAACCCTTGTTAACTAAGATCATTCTCTTTCTCCAAGGTGTCCTTATGAATTTTAGAAGAAGGGTGAACATCATTCGTATGATAAAGATAATTGAAAGAAGTGTTGATAGCCTCTTCTTCCACCAAAATTTTATCATGAATAGGATCAATTTTGGGAGATAGAATAGAAGTAGGCATTAATGTTTCATCCCTAGAGGTAAAGTTATTGAAAGATGGTATAGTGTTAGTAGGAAAGATCATATCATCCTCTATCACCAAAGGATCTACATGGGAGAGAGACTCTCTAGGAGAAGGATCAACATTACTCTTCAAAGCTCCATCCTTGAGAGGAAGATCTTTGAAAGAGATATTAACAATCTCTTTATGAACTAGGGTATCTTTATGAATAGAACCAAGTTTGTGAGAGGGGAGAGCATTATTTATTAATGCTTCATCCTTGGAGGGAAGGTTATTGAAATGAATAGAAGGTGAGGTATTATCAAGGGAGTTGTTAATCATATCACCCTCTTTTATCATGATGTCATCTTCTTTGACCAAGGTAGTCTTACAAGGGAGGGACATAGTAAGAGATTAACCAACATCATTCTTCAAAGGTTCACCCCAAAGAGGGAGATCATTGAGAGAGGTGTTAAAAATATCTTTTTGCACAATGATGTCTCCATTGTTAAGGCCAATTTTGGGAGAGGGAATAACACTATTTATTAATGTTCCATCATTATAAGGGTGAGCATTAATAAATGTGTTATTGAAATCATCTTCTTGCCTCAAAATGTCTTTAATAAGATCTTGAGGGGAGAGAGTATTAAGGAAATTGCTTATGATTTCATCCTCTTTCTCCAAGGTCTCTTTATGGGTAAGAAAATCTTTAAGAAAAGGACTAGCATAACTCATTAATGCTTCACCTCTAGTGGGAGTTTTATTGAAATCAAAAGAGGGCATGCTATCACTAGGAAAATTAGGGACAATACCATCTTCTTGTACCAAATTGTCCTCATTGGGTAAGTACTTCTTAGGAGGAAAATGAACATCATTCTTCAAAGATTCATACTTAGGAAGGAGATATTTAAAAGAAGTGTTCATAACCTCTTGTTTCACTAATATGGACCCATTGGTAAGACCAAATTTGTGACAAGGTAAATCAATGTCCATCAACACTTCTTCTCTAAGAGAAGCATCATATAGGGAAGGCAAGGTAACATTAAAAAAGGTTTTTATAATATCATCCTCTTCCTCTAAGATAGATTCATAAGAGGTACATTTTAGGAGAAACATTACTCTTCAAATCTTCATCCTTAGAACATGGGAGAGTTTTGAAGGACTTGTTAACAACTCTTCTTTTCACTAAAATGTTTCATGAATAGGAGGGTCTTTAAGAGAGGGGTAAATTGAAACAAGGGAGGCTAACCCATTACCACATCTATGAAATGAATGCATTATGCCAACAATGTTCAAAAAAAAATTTATGTTAATTTCACCAATGCAAGCACTCTAAGTTTATGTAATTTGATGATATCTAAGAGTGCAAAGTATTCCAAAATCAAATAATTAATCCAAATTAAGGAATGCACAAGTTCAAATTTGAATTTAAAAATTAGGGTTTTAATGAAATTGACCTCTAAAATTTGAAAATTTGCAAGGAAATCAAACTTGTAAGTGAAAACTTGAATTTTAAATTGCATAAACACTCCAATATGAGAACATAAATCAGAGTTAAAGGTATTCACACTGGGTTCATGAAAAAGTGATGCACAAAAATGGAACCAAGTGGCTAAGACCTAATCCCACTCTCATGTACACATAGTGGAATACGAAAGAGCCTAGGGAGATATCTCACTTTGAGTACTTCTTGTAGGGAAGAGAGAATCAAGGAATATCTCTTAGGGTTTCTATTCTTTTGTTGTAAATGAGGAGTAGATGTAGACACCTAAAAATGTCTCATTGATCATGTACTAATTATTCCTCGAATTGATTAAATAATTCTTTAATTATTTAATTAAGTTAATTAATATTATTCTTCTAATTTCATATTTCTTCATCATCTTCGTAATTAATTCTTTTCCAAATCTATCCCTTATCATTTAATCATTTAAATCATTTTCTAATGTTAATTAAATATTCATTATTTAATTAATTATGATTTTAATCATCAATTTAAATAATCTTTATTATTTAAATAAATTCATTTCCAATTCTATCTCTAATCATTTAATCATTTAAACCTGTTTCTAAATATTAATTAAATATTTATTATTTAATTAATTATGATTTAATTCCTTTAATTTAAATAATCTTTATTATTTAATTAAATTTAATTTCTAAATAATTAAACAGTTTCTTTAAATTATTTAATTAGCTAATTAATTCTTCAATTCCAAATCCCTAAATTCTAATTAATTTAATTTCATTAATTCTTCTAATTTCATTAATTCTCCAAATTCTTCTAATTTAATTTAATTTCTAATTTCTTCTAATTTTAAATACATGTACATGATTTCAAAAATCAAATTGAAAATCAAAGTCAAGTTCTAAATATATTCAAATAATAAATTGAATTTAAAATAAATTCAATACTTGAATTAAATCTCATGCAAAGATTAAATTGAAAATCCAAGTTAAAGTTCAAGCACATGCTAAATTAATTAATTCAATCAATTAATTAATTAATTCAATTATCTCTTCAATTCCTATTTCTATCTTTTAGTTAGCTTTATCTAAATAAAGCTCTCAATCAACTTTCAATCAGTTAACTATTTCCTCCTCTTTATTTCATCCAATCACCCTTTTTCATCTTTCAATCAGCTTTTTCTCAATCAGTTGACTCAATTAATCTATTATGTTTCACCTCCAAATCAGCAATTCAACTATCAATCAACATGTGAACTCACCTGAGTTCCACCTCTCATTCAATTCCCATCCAATTACTTGTAAACTCAACATTCAATTCCTCACAATTTCTTTGAATCACGAACTTCAAATCTTTGTGTCATTTGCAGGTTGCCAGCGCAATATTTGAGAGCCACTATACCACAAAGAAGAGAAGAACAATGGAAGCTATATGCAGTCATGGAATAGGGAGAATTGATTGATAAATTTTACATTCTTGTTTCTTGTTTTACACAATTCCATTGAGTTTTGTTTGAATTCTATTAGGATAGGGATTCATGATTTCCCTTTGATTTTTGGTTGATTACATGATGAATTTCAGCATACGACATTTTGGTGAACCTGACGTGAACTAACACCAATTTAACCTTCTCTGTTTTCTGTGTGATTTTAGAGATCGTACAAATTTTTTTAATCTTTTTTGCAAGTTGTATGGATTACATAACCGAGTTAGAATCATGCAATCGCATAGACAGGATCATGCAATCGAGCATACAGGGTCGTGCATTCGTGCGAAATCCATCACACAATCGCCTAGATACTATCACACAATCGATCAGATTCTATTATGCATTTGTTAGCTAGTTTATACGTTCTATTTTTCTAATTTTTCTCATTATCTGCATTCTATTCCATCTGGATTCTGTAATAAATTTGTTAAATCTGAATATGGTTTATATTTATTGCATGCTTTAATTATGACATCTTATGGCACATAAGGTACAATTCAGGATTTTAGGTGCCAGGAGGACGAAGGAACAAAGAAGACAAGCCAGACGCTATTAGCAAATCCTAAAGGCAAAAAGAAGATACGAGATCTAGAGGACCAACCAGCCATTAACATATACAATAGCCTATTTCTCTCATATAGAGTGAAATACAATTTGCTTAACATAGAGTGGATGATGAGAGATCATGTTAGGGCATCATAATCTGTTTTGCAGGTTCCAAGTCAGAATTAGCTTTGTTATTTTTATTTTTATTTTTGTTTATTTTATTTGTGTATCACGCAATCGCTTTGTCAGAATTACGCAATCACTTTGTCGAGATCAAACAATCTCTCTATCAAAATTACGCAATCGCTCAGGTATCATCACGCATTCCTTTTTTTAATTGTTAATCTTATATTTTTTGTGGATTTTCTTGGGTTACTGATAATCTGTTAGCAGCATGTGGCAAATTTATAGAGAGGATCAGATTATTACTGAATCATAAACACTCATGCTATCATACCTCATTTTTGGGCTTAAAATAGACATGCATTGTTTCACATTTTAGTTTGGTGTTTTAAAATTGACATGCACATGTGTATCTCACACTTAAATTTGGGTTTTAAAATGAACGTGAATCAGGCTTATCAATAGAATAACTCACATTTATTTTTTCTTAAGGGAAAGAACTTTTTATCCTATTTGGGGTGGACCTACTATTGCATCAACTACCTTTCCACCCTCCTTCGGGGTCTTGGGAGAAAGGGAGAAGGTGATAACAACACCCAAAATTTTTATTTTAGTAGTGAAGGGTATCTTTGACTGGGGATTTCATCACCCCATAGAGGTACTTCAAATCGACATGTGTTGGGGATATCATCTCTCCCAACGTACTCTCAAGCGGGTTTTTTGAGACGCTCTATAAATATACTGGTCAGGTAGCTAGAGTGTTGAGTAAATTTGAAGTATGTGGGGGCCTTCCCTGCACCGATAAGCTCAACTAAAGTCTTAAGTGGCTTGCTCTGAGAATCCATTTTTGGATTAGAACACCTTAAAATTTTACAATAAGAACCAACTTAGTAGCCCAAATCCTACATTCAGTGATTTTGGGAGTGCGGATCGTACCCCATAGATACCCCTCATGTACCTTGTATTCTGAGAAAGAAATCCCTCAGTGATAAGATCTTCAGATCTTTGGGGTAAGAGAGACTAGCATGCTTGAGAAGTGTGTGGCGTGGAGTGGAGTCAGTGCTTCCAGACTCTCTATTTGTTCATCTTGTTTCGATATTTTGTTGCGGGGGCCTCATTAAATGGTGTCCACTTTCTAGCCTAAGATTGTATTTTGTGTTTTTATATATATCATTGTACCAGACCAGTATTGAGTCAGTATTTGGGCTATTTCAGGCCCTATCTCATGTATCTCTAAATTCTTAGAGTTGGTTAGAACATAGTTCAGTCAGCTATACCTATCTTCAAACAACTATTCTCAGATTTGGAAAAACACAAACTTGTCCTACACACAAAATTACTGGAAACAAAGTTCATCTTAAAATATCAGACAGTCCTCCAAACTCAAAATTTTACATACTTGTGACCATAGGCAGTCCTTTCATGGTCCTCATAGTCCTGATTTACATCCTTATTATCATCCTTAGAAGTTGCATAAGTCCTCATTTATGTCCTTATTATCATCCTTAGAAGTTGCATAAGTCTTCATTTGCGTCCTCATTATCATCCTTAGAAGTTGCATAAGTCCTCATTTATGTTCTTATTATTGTCCTTAGAAGTTGACTAGGTCATCATTTATGTCCTCATTATCATCCTTAGAAGTTACATAAGTCTTCATTTACATCCTTAGAAGCTACATAAGTCCTCATTTACGTCCTTATTATCATCCTCATATAAGTTGCATAGATTTGATCCTTATTAGATTTCATATGCATTTGTCTTAGTCCATCATTATTTGCATAATCATCCTAGAAAGTCATAGCATGCATCTTAATGGGTCTCCCAGGTGATGGTTTTCTCTCCTTTGAGCAACCTCATATAGTGCCAAATGGCGGTCAATGAGAAATCATTGACGGTTTAGGTAACTTGGCCTAGAAATTAAAGAGAAATGCATCTCATTATATAGGAGTTGAGTATGAGCTAAATAGAGTATAGAATTTCCCGTAGAATTGATAGAGAAATTGCTGCAAAACTTCTAAGAGAAGATCTTGAAAAACTTGCATTGCTAAAATCTCGAAGTACTCAACAAGTCTCACTTCAAAATCCTCAATAGAGAGTTTGTTCTAGTGTTGCATATTCTATATTTAGGTCTAGAGTCCTACATTATTGTCATCTTGCATTAGGTTCTAAACCATCCTCATATAGAAGTCTTAAATGCCTATCACAAGGTCACAAAAGGAAAAAAGTAAGATGGACCCAAACAATGACCTGTCAGTAAATCCAACTTGGAATATGGACATATCAAGTATTCAATAGTCAAATCCTCAGGAAATACCCACAATACATGAACTACAACAAAATTTAACATGCGAAGAGATTGAATCAGCTCAACAAGACTTACATGTCCTGATGATCTTAGATGCTCTTATACATAATGATAGGGACAAATATCTCTCATTGTTATTACAAAATGGGGCCAAATTACCTGAAGATTTAAATATCACAACAATCTTACCACTAGGAAATACTTTAGGTCCAAATAGTTGTCATCGTTTGCATTTGTTATGCCACAAACACAAATGATGACCTCAAGTTTTCCTCAGAATGCACCAACATCATCTATACAAACAAATGTCATTTCAAATGTGAATTGTCAATCAAGTACATCATCCTTGACAATAAACATTAGTGCACCAACACAAGCTATACCAATAATGTCAAGTGTCTTAGCACGTATTCAAACACAAGTTCCTCATACAACAAGTGCAACTCAACCTCCGGTTTCCTATTCCATAGGATCTACATACATTCATGAGAATACAAACCTAGGTTCCACTAATGCAATGATTACAACCCAATCAAACATGGGTTCACATGTCGCTTATTTCACAGTACCTAGCGGAACCCATAACACACAAATTATAATTATGGTACCTTTCAACAACCTCCTAGTTATGCTACCATGAATCCTTTTGTGGGAAATATACATGTACAAAGTGTACCCCTAACTCAAACAGATATTTTGTCCCAACAAGTACATAATCTACAACAACAGATGGCAACTATGCAAACTAGTAATGATAAAAAGAGCTACACAATATAGGACTGGTGCAAGGGCATCTCATCAACATGCCAATAATGACTCTAAGAATGAAAACTAGGATCATTGTAGTGTCTTAGTGGCTTGTGTTTGTACACGTTTATTTCATGTATTCAATAAACCCCACCATGTAAGCCCATGTCACCAATTAGGCAAATTTGAAAAGCCAATTGGGACAATGTGGTCAATAGGGGTAGTAGAATGTTTGGTTTTGTGTTTGATAGGTTTTTAGGATGTTTTAGGAATTTTTGGGTGATCCAAGTGTGTGGATCCCAACCTTAGATAATTTGACAACATTTTGTTCAAAATTGCAGCTTTTGAGTACAAAAGTGCAACTTTTTAAAATGCAGTTGGGGAAAGCCTTTCAACGGCTCCAACCTCCTCCAAATTCAGTTGGAAACCATTAGAGAGTTGTATAAACCTTGTGGACATTATTCCCAAGGTTGTTGTCATTATGGTTTGAAGTGATGAAGCAATAAAACACTGAAATACTAAAGTTTTCCAGAAATTCTGAGTTTGCAGAGATTGTATGTCCTTGACCAGCTTGAATCTAATAACACAATTCATGGAGTAGATGGAAAAATGAACTATCTTCAATTCGGTGGTGGTCTAAGGCTTTGATTGTTTCTGTATAGTAAGAAACCCTTTTTTTTTTTTACTATAACCTGGGAAACCAGGGTTTGACTAGGCTTTCGCCAAATAATGGCCATATCTTCCATCTCCTACATCTAGAAGTTCTTTCCTTTGGTGAAATGAAAGATTGGTTAGTGTAAATTAAGGTTTTCATAAGTTTTGGTAGGGAAGACTTGGTTGTGAGGTTCTTGAAGTGAATCTAGGTAGGCATCTCCATGTGACTACCCTAAGCAAAATTAGGACAATCATCCTAAAATATGATAGAGATGGATTCTAGGCATGTAACCCAGGAATTAGAAGTTATTCACCATCCCCACTTGCTCATAAATTTGGATTTGTAGTTGGGATATTGGTAAAGGGGGTTGCTTTGTAAATTAGCCCTAATTGCCCTAATTAGGTCTCTAGGCTTCTAAGGGGACTAGACCTTTAGGTTGCAGATCTTGCCAATCCATTTTGGGGATGAACGTGACTCCTAAAAGGGTATCTAGAATGGTGAGTATTTTTTTAGAGTGTGTGGAATATTTTGGAGTTAAAGGCAAAATATCAATATAGGAGGGCTACTAGCCTAAGGGGTAGGTTTCCAAAGGAGGTATAAGGAATCGATGCCTAAGACCAAAACCAATGCTTGGAATAGTTCTTAGATGTCATGTATAGGCCAAATTAAAAATCCCTAAGAGCAGGAGTCTCCGGTAAGGCATGTTAGAGAAGTTGAAGCCTTTTACAAATCTTGAGTAGGTGTTAGGCTAGTGGAGTGGAGAGTAGTTCTAAACCTTAAGATGTGGAGTCCTTCCTTGTAGGGTTAGACCCTAACCTTTTGGACTTGTCTTTAGGTGTAAGGAGGCCTCTTCATCAGGTACTTATGTCCTTATCCTTTTGATCACACATTATACATGCCGCCTTTCCCACCACATTTTGAAACACCAAAATTTGACAAATACCGAGGGAAAGGTGATCCTAGATCACATCAGAGACTTTTTTATGGCATGTATAGAGGTTGCAATAGAAGACAATTATCTAATGAGGTTGTTTCCTAAAAATCTGGGAGGCTCTGCCTTGGAGTGGTCTTCACATCTACCACCAACTATCACATCATTGATTGAATTAGTTGAACATTTCAATGCTAACTTCTCACATAACATTGAAACCCCAATCACTTTGATGGACTTATGTGCTGCAAAACAATATGAAAATGAAATATTTGCATCCTTCATACGACAATGGAGAGCTCTCTATAGGAGATGCAAGACTATTATTCTAGAAATGGAGCAAGTTGACATGTTCACAGAAAACTTAATCCCTAAAGTCAAGTACCCGATGTAGACACCTAAAAATGTCTCATTGATCATGTACTAATTATTCCTCTAATTGATTAAATAATCTTTATTATTTAATTTATTTAATTAATCTATTTCTTCTAATTTCATATTTCTTCATCAACTTACTAATTATTCTATTTTCCTATTCTATCATCATTTAATCATTTTAATCATTTCCTAAATATTAATTAAATATTTATTATAATTAATTGTGATTAATCCTCCAATTTAAATAATCTTTATTATTTAAATAAATTACTAATTATTCAATTTCTATCTCTAATCATTTAATCATTCAGCTCTTTTCTAAATATTAATTAAATATTTATTATTTAATTAATTGTGATTTTATCCTTTAATTTAAATAATCTTTATTATTTAATTAAATTCTATTTCTAAAATAATTAAATAGTTTCTTTAAATTATTTAATTAACTAATTAATTCTTCCATTTCCAAATCCCCAAATTCTAATTTCATTTAATTTCATTTTCTTCTAATTTCTTCCAAATTCAATTATATGTGCATGATTTCAAAAACCAAATTGAAAATCAAAGTCAAGTTCTAAATATGTTCAAATACTAAATTGAATAAATAAATTCAATTATTTGAATAAATCTCATGCAAAGATTAAATTAAAAGTCTAAATCTAAATGCAAGCACATGCTAAATTATTTAATTCAATCAATTAATTAATTAAATCATTTATCTCTCCAATCTTTATTTCCATCTTTCAGTTAGCTTTTTCTAAATTAAGCTTTCTTTGTCATCCTCTTTATTTCCACCAATCATTCTTTTTCTTCCTTCAGTCAACTTTTTCTCAATCAGTTAACTCAATTAATCTATTCAATCTATTGAGTTTCACTCCTACAATCAGGAGTTCAACTATCAATTTTCATGTGAGCTCACCTGAGTTCCACCTCTTGATCAATTTGTTCCACCTTTCAATCAATCTTCTCCAGTTTTCTATAAATTGAGCATCCAATTTCCATTCTAGATAATCACGAATTTTGAATCTTTGTGTCACTTGTAGGTTACTAGTGCAATAACTGAGAGCCATCATACCATAGAGAGGAGAAGAGCAATGGAAGCAATACATGATCTTGGGATAGGGAGTTTTGATTTCATTTGATTATTTTAATTCCTATTTGCTTGATTGTGTTATTTCATTATCTTATTTGTTAGATTCTTTGATTAGAAGGGATTCGTGAATTCCCTTTTACTTTGAATTGATTACTTGTTTTTAAGATAAATTTTACATGTACACATTTTGGTGAACCTGACATGAACTAATAGCAATTTAACCTTCATTATTTTTTTGTGTGATTTTTGCAGATTGTGCAGATTTTTCTTTTTTTTTGTAGGTTGCACGAATTTCGAGAAAAGATTTTTCCATCATGCAATTGAGCATTCATCGTCATGCAATCACATATATAGCATCACACATTCGACCCTTCGAGGTCATGCATTCGTTCTAACAGGGTCACACAATCGCCCTGTCCAGATCGCGTAATCGCCCTTTCTAGATCATGCATTCGCAGGAAGCTTTGCTATTTAATTCTTTCTTCTGTTTGTTATCTGTTCGGTTTAATTTTGTTTTAAATTGCATTAATTTGGGATCAAATTGCCTTTATTTTATGATTTGATTATAACAATTTATGGCAACAAAAGTTCAGTTCAGGATTTCAGGTGCAAGAAGGATGAAACAACATAGAAGAGAATTGATATAGGATTCTGAAAAACATTGATATAGGATTCCGAAGAACAACTGGCCTTTGATAGATATAATAGCTTAGTTCTTTCATATCAAGTTAAATATGATGTAATCAATATTGAATGGATGATGAGAGATTTGGCTAGGGCTTCACAATTGGTTATGCAGCTTCCTAATCGGGTTTAGTTTTCTTTTATTTTTTTAGTTTTTAACTTTTGTTGTTGTCTTCCTTCTGTCATGCAATCGACCTGTTAGTGTTACATAATCGACCAGATATCATCATGCATTTGGTCTGTCAGATTTACGCATCTCCTCTGTCAAATTCATGTATTTGGTCTGTAAGTATCATGCAATCGCACAGGTAAAATTACGCATTCGCCTCTGTCATGTTTTGAGTTTTTATTTTCTGTTAGTTTGGTTTTACTACTAATCTTCTGCTTACAGCTTGTGGTGGATTTGCAAAGAGGATTAGATTAGTATTTTTGCATGCACACTTCACACTTCATTTTTTTAGTGCTTAAAATCAACAACAATTAAAATGGACATGCATGGATAATCTCACACTTCGTTGTTGGTGCTTAAAATGAACATCCAGGATAAAATTGACATGCATGTATCTCACACTTGGTTTTTGGTGCTTAAAATCAACAAATGGTTACAATTGACATGCATACCTTCATACTTGGATTTGGTGTTTAAAATAGACATGCACATGCGTATCTAACACCTAAATTTGGGCTATAAAATGAACATAAATAAGGCTGAATTAGATTAAATCATTTTTCATTTTCTTAAGGTAAAGAACTTTTAATTGTGTCTAGGGTGGACCTACCATTGTACTAACTGAATTTCCACCCACCTTCAGGGTCTTGGGAGAAAGAAGGAAGGTGACAACAACATCCAAATTTTATTTTATTCTATGAAGTGAGGGGTATCTTTGACTGGGGATTTCATCACCCCACAAAGGTACTTCAAACTAGGATGCATTGGGGATATCATCTCTCCCAGCGTACTCTCGAGCGGGTTTTTCAAGCCGCTATATAAATATATTGGTCAAGCAGCTAGAGTGTTGAGTGAATTCAGCATATGTGGGGGCCTTCCCTGCACCAATAAGCTCAACTAAAGCCTTAAGTGGCTTGCTCTAAGAATCCGTCATTGGATCAGGACCCCTCAAAACCTAATACTAAGAACCAATTTAGTTGCCAAAAATCCTACATTCAACGGTTCTAGGAGTGCGGATCGTACCCCATAGATACCCTTCATGTACCTTACACTATGATACATGAATCCCTTGGCTATAAGATCCTCGGATCTTCAGGGTAAGAGAGACTAGCATGCTGAGAAGTGTGTGTCGTGGAGTGGAGCCAGTGCTGCCAAACTCTCTATCTATTCATTTTGTCTCAGTATTTCGTAAGGGCCTCACTGAATGGTGTCCACTATCCAGCCTAAGATTGTACTCCGTGCTTTTTTATGTATCGATGTGCTAGAACAGTATTGAGTCAGTCCCTTGGGCTATTTCAGGCCCTATCCCATGTATCTTTGAATTTTCTGAGATTGTATGAAAATTGAGTCAGTCAGCTATACATACCTACCAGCAATTGTTCTCAGATTTGGAAAACTACAAAACATTGTCCTACACGTGAAGTTACAGAAAACAAAGTCCATTTTGAAACCAAAATTCAAAAGTCCTTACATACTTGTGACCCTAGGCAATCTTTTACATAGTCTTTTCCATAGTCCCACTTATGTCCTCATTATCATCCTATGTCTTTTGCATAGTCCCACTTATGTCCTCATTATCATCCTACGTCTTTTGCATAGTCCCACTTACATCCTCATTATCATCCTACGTCATTATCATCCTATGTCTTTTGCATAGTCCCGATCACGTCCTCATTATCATCCTAAGTATTTTGCATTATCATCCATATTTGTTACATAGTCCTACATTATCATATGTGTCTTCATCTAGACCTCATATTCGTCTAAGTCCATTGTCAGTTATAGGTTCATAGCATGTGCCTTCATGGGTCTCCCAGGTGATGGTTTGCTCCCCTTCGAGCAACCTAATCTAGTTCCAAATGGTGGTCAACGAGAAATCATTGATGGTCTAGCTAACTTAGCTTGGGATTTAAGAAGAACCGTACCTCGATATATAGGAGTCATACACAAGATAAACATTGAGTCTAGGGTTTCCCGTATGATTGATAAAGAGATTGAGGCTGAACGACTTCGTCAACAAATGGAAAGACTTACATTAGAGAAATCTAGAAATTCTCAAAAGGTCTCACGTCAAAATCCTCAATAGAGAGTCTAGTATAGCCTTGCATTTACATCTACAGTCTAGGGTTAAGTCATCGTCTTGCATAGAACCACCCTCATATAAGAAATTTTAGATGCCCATCACAAGGTCATAGAAAGCGAAAGGAATAATGGATCCGAACAACACATAATCTGTAAACCCTACTTGGAATTTGGACATGTCAACAGGTCAATGCTCAAGTACACAAACAATGTCCACCATAAACGAATTACAACAACATTTGACAAAGGATGAAATTAAGTCTACTCAGCAAGATCCACATGTCCTCATAATCCTAGATGCACTTATACATAGCGATAGGAACAAGTATCTTTCATTGTTAATACAAAATGGGGCAAAACTGCCTGAGGATTTTGATGTCACAAAGATTTTATCACTAGGAAAAACTTTAGGTCAAGATAATAGTCAAACACCACCCTTGACACAAATACAAGCAACGACCTCCAGTTTTCCTCAAAACATACCTATCCAAACAAATGTCAACACAAATGCAAACTTTCAAATAAGTGTGTCATCTTCGGCAATCAATGCTAGTATACCATCACAAAGCATACTGATAATATCAAATGTCTCAGCACCTATTTAAACACAAGCAACAATTGCAACCCAACCTCCAGTTTCCTATTCTATGGGATCCACATAAAGTTATCAAAATGAAAATCTAGGTCTTGCCAATACAACAAGTACAACTCAACCAAACATGGGTTCGCATATCAGCTATTTCACAGTACCTAGTGGAACACGCAACACACAAGGTTATAATCTCAGTACCTTCCAACAACCTCCTAGTTATGCAACCACGAATCCTTTTGTGGTACATGCACAAACACAAGGTATACCTTTGACACAAACATACATTCTAACACAACAAATACAGAATTTACAACAACAAATGATGACCATGCAAACTGGTAATGACAAAAAGAGCTACACAATGTAGGACTTGCATCCTTATCCATTCAATCACACATTATACATGCATCCTTTCCCACAACATTTTGAAATGCCCAAATTTGATAGATATCGAAGGAAGAGTGATCCTAGAGATCATATCAGAGAATTTTTTATGGCATGTATGGAGGTTGCCTCAGAAGATACTTATCTAATGAGATTATTTCCTAAAAGTCTAGGAAGTCCGACTTTAGAGTGGTTTTCACATTTACCACCAACCATCACATCATGGGGAGAATTAGCTAAACAATTTATTGCAAACTTCTCGCACAATATTAACACCCCAGTTACTTTGATAGACTTGTGTGCCATTAAACAATATGAGAATGAAACATTTGCATCCTTCATACAATGATGGAGGGCTCTCTATAGGAGGTGCAAGACAGTTATCCCAGAAATAGAGCAAGTGGATATGTTCACAGAAAATTTGATTCCTAAGATTAAATATCCGATACAAGTGCAATGTTTAACCACATTCAAAATAATCAAGGAAAAGGCTCTCAAATGTGAGAAGGGACTAGTATAACAAGGTCTTATTAAGTATGGCAATACCAACAACAATGACAAATCTAAGTTTTGGTCGAAAAACAAAAATGTGACCAATGATGGTATTGTAGACGCTAGAACAATAAATAGAACTCAACCCATTTTATCTTTGGGAATGAGTATGTCATCTAATCCACATATAGGGAATAATGGAACCTCAATAAATGTAAATGCTACACAAAACATGAACACAAGATACCCCAGGGTAAATGCTCCAAGAAGAAATTACACACCTCTAGGAGAACCTATTGAGTCAATGCTCAAAAAGTTAATATAGAGTAACATGATCATTTTACCTGAGGTAAGAGTGAATGAACTAGGTCCTTTCAAACCCACATGGTGGAATGATAATGATTTATATGATTATCATAGGACTAAAGGTCACAAAACAACAAGTTGCTACAAATTGAAAAATTTGGTCCAAGATATGATAGACCAAGGGTACATCACAATTGATACTGATAAAACCTCAGCAAACACAAATCATATGATTTTAAAGGATCCTTTTGTTAAGCATGACAAGGGGAAAGCTACCACATCAGGTACCCAAGATAATATAGCTAACTACATAAATGTCTCATATGAATACACTATTCATGCCATTAGCTCAGAAGATATAGCATGATAACCAATATCACAAGAAACACTTGATCAAGATGACCAATATCAAAACACTCACATAGATGATAACCAAATTTGCATCATATTAGAGGCACAGAAGTATGATGATGATAGAAATATTTGTCTCAGAGACGGGGGGCATGATCAACCATCTCACTTAGGTTGGTTTGAAGATGAACTCATAGAACACATTATGGATGTCAAACATACCCATAAAGACTATGAAGAAGGATTTAACATAAATCTTGATAAAATAGCCTACGATACAAATGATACAATCACTACGATCACCATAACTCCCAGAGACAGAAACTATGCAGTAGTTACTCACAGATCAAAGGTAACTTTACAAGGAATACCACAAAATCAACCACTAGCAGTAGGAACTTACAATTTTGTTGACCAATGTAAGAAAATTCCAGCACAGATATCATTATTCAAACTATTGCGTATTTCACCCACTCATAGAGCTATACTGGACAAAATACTTCAATATTCGGTAGTGGACAAAGATATAGATGAAAATGCCTTCCAGTCTATGGTGGGAAATCTGACACAAGGCACACATATTGCATTCACAGAACAAGATATTCCTAGTGATAGACTGCTTCATAACGATCCTCTACATCTAGAAGCTTACATTCATAAGAGAAGAATCAAAAGAGTACTCATAGATGGGAGAGCCAGTCTCAACATTTGTACTTTAAAGCTAGTCAAAGCTTACGATGATGAAGAACATCCATCTAATAATGACAGAGGTCAATTTTCAATTCTTGGATAGAGAGATGGGATATAACATGTTATTGGGTCACCCATGGATCCACACCATGCAAGCAGTACCATCCACGTTCCATCAATGTGTCGAATTCCCATACAATGGTATTGAAATCACCATAAAGGGTGATCCAAATCCATTCCAACATTGCAATTATCTAAAGACAACGTGGATAATTAGGTACCTATCAATCAGGCTGCACCTCTCACTACATAATTGGAAACATTAAAGATCACAGAAACAAAACAGGAAATGCCTACAACATCCTCCTTACAAATCAAAGATATGGGTTGTGGTGAGTACTCTATTGCAAATACTTTAAGTGGGAAACAATTGTCTCTTTCTCCTAAGTCCTTTGGGAAGCCTCACACTACAATGCAAAAGAGAGACAAAGGAAAAGAAATTGTCAGATACACAAAATCATGCTCTTTCATTAGATGGGGTGATTTACAAAAAGAATCCCTGAACGAAGATGTTAACCATTGGATATATAGAGAGTAAGAACATATCACAATACCCAGAATACACACAGATCAGTATGGCAATGGATTCAAAATACTCCAAAGACATGGATATGATGGTACCACAGGCCTTGGGTTACAAAAATAAGGAAGACAAGAACTTGTTGTTCCTAATGATAATCCAGGCAATCAAGGATTGGGATACAAGCATGTACAACATATCACTGAAGCAAGACAACGTACTCTTGATATTATAAATCGACCAAGAAAACCATCAGATTTAATATCACAAAGGAATTTGTCCACACAGGCGCTTCCATCTTCATCTCAAACAAGTAATCAGGTAACTACATCACCAAGTGCAAAATCGGATGGAGAAGACATGAGACAACTCTTGCAAGAACCTACCATTGAGTTAAAAAATGATGTAGTTATTGACACAACAATATAGGCTAATGTGGCAATAGATGCAAGTTTACCACCACCACCTGAATCCCACCCATGGTTATTGTCACTACTTCTACCATGAGAAGCCACTTAGGCTCAACCTAATGAAACAGATGAGGAAAGATTGCAAAGGCTTATACCAGGCTTAAGAAGGGTAACTAATGTCCAAAGAAGACCAGTCAATCTACAACAAAATCAGAGATAGGAACAAGAAGAAATAAGTGATGATAGCTCATATGATGAAACATATATTGAAAGTGAGACAAACTTTCATGACTACTAATTCTTATCACTCCATGATTCTAGCCCACCAGAAAGTGTGATATTAAGGAATTAAATAAGGCTTATATGGGATGAAGATACACAAAGTCAGTCAAACACTCAAGTCTTCATTTTATCAGAGTCTACTATAGAAGGGAGTAATGATTTACCCCTAGTGCATTCACACTTGATTGATTGGGGGCAAGAAGGAAAACCAACGCTGGATTGGTTTGAAAATGATGAAGCAATTTTTGAATTTCTAGGATTTAGAGAGGGATTTCCACAAGGTGATCATAAAGCAGGGTTTGTTATAGACCTGAATAGAATGGCATGCTTTGGAAAAGAAAGTACTTCTATAACAGAAGATAAGAATCAAACTACTCATAATGATAAGAGTGATTTGGGCAATCTTCCTATGGAAAGAGAAAGGTCAGTGTTACTTATAGAGGAAATAGAAGAAGTAAACATAGCAGAAGGGGAGGTTGTACATAACATCCATCTAGCAAAATCACTAAGCAAAGAAGAAAAAGACAAATTTATCCATTTTTTCAAATAAAGACCTATCAACTTTGCTTGGTCCTATTCATACATGCCAGGCTGAGACTCTAAATTAGTGTTGCATCACTTACCTTTGATACCAAGAGTTGAACCTTACAAGCAAAAATTGAGAAAAATGCATCCAAGTATCACATTATTGGTTAAAATAGAACTACAAAAGTTATTGGATGTAGGTTTTATTAGACCTATTGACTACATGGAATGGATATCCAACCTAGTACCTGTGACTAAGCCCACAGGAGGCATAACAATCTGTACTAATTTTTGGGACCTAATAGCTAGAAATGAGATGCTATCCTTAATGGATGGTTTTTTAGGATACAACCAGATTAAAATTAAACTAGAAGATCAACATAAAATGGCCTTTACATGCCCATGGGGAACATACTGCTAGAATGTGATGCCATTTGGTCTCAAAAATGCGGGAGCAACATACCAAAGAGCCATGACAACATTGTTTCATGACATGATCCACAACATAATGGAAGATTACGTGGATGATATATTGGCTAAATCACAAACAAGAGAAAGTCACCTTGCAATTCTTACACATATATTTGATCGGTCGGAACAATATAATGTCAGATTAAACCTGAAGAAGTGTGTGTTTGGCGTAACATTAGGTAAACTGTTAGGGTTTATAGTGTCAAACAAAGGAATTGAAATAGACCCTGTCAAGGTCAAGGCAATCATTAATATTCAACCTCTGTCAACACTTAAACAACTCAGAGGGTTACAAGAAAGACTACAATCCATAAGGAGATTCATAGCACAGTTGGCAGATAAGTGTCACCCATTCCAGCATTTACTCAGGAAAGGAGTTACTTTTAAATGGACAGAACAATGCAAGGAAGCTTTCCAAGCTCTAAAAGATTATCTTTTGAACACACCAATGTTAATATCTCCTACTGCAAGACAATGTCTATTGTTATGCATATTAGCAACGAACTCAGCTCTATTGGCACAACATGACAAAATGGAAAAGAAAGAGCCATTTATTATATAAGTAGGACTCTAATCGTCTAGAGCTTAATTATACTCCCATAGAGAGAGCATGCTTAGTAGTAATCTTTGCATCCCAAAATCTCATACATTACATGTTGAGTCATAAGGTACAACTCATTACACGCTTTGACCCACTCAAGTACCTATTGAGTAGAGCAACATTGACCAGGTGAATGGCTAAGTGGGTTATGATCTTGAGTGAGTTTGATATATACATAGATAGAAAAGCCATCAAAGGACAAATTATAGCAGATTAATTAGCAGAAGCTCCTTTATAGGATAGGCACCCATTGCTGATAGACTTTCCAGATGAATCCATGTTTACATTAACTACCTCTGTTATGTGGAAGTTATACTTTGATGGGTCATATACAAGTCACATATCTGGAGCAAGGATTCTCTTCATTACTCCTCAAGGGGACGTTATACCTAAGTCATTTATGATCAATTTCCAATGCACCAACAATATGGCTGAATATGAAGCTCTCCTCATAGGGCTTTGTACAACTATACAATGGAAAATACAAGAGTTACAGGTCTATGGTGATTCACAGTTGATTATAAACCAGGTCAATGATGATTACAACACGAAGGATGACAAACTCATGCCTTATAAGAAGTTGGTCAAAGATTACAAAGAGCACTTCAACAAAATTACCTTCGAACAAATCCCAAGAATACAAAAAAAGGCAACAAATGCAATGGCAACCATAGTATCTCTTATGAATATGCCTGCTAATGAAACTTAGTTTGAGTTCATCATAGAACAGTTGATGCTACCTGCATATGAGACTCCCCTATTAGAATATGTATGTGCAATTGTGGGTCCAAAATCACCTTAGTACAATGAAATATATACATATTTACATACCCAATACATGTCACCAGATCTGTCTAGGAATCAAAAGAAGACAATTATTCGGTAGGCATCTAGGTACACCATTATAGCTGATACTTTATATAGAAAGGGTTTTGATGGAACTCTTCTCCAATCCCTGGATGAGAATTAGGCACACCTTGCTTTAAAAGAAGTCCATGATGGAATCTATGGAGCTCACCAAAGTGGTCCACCATTGTCAAAGAAATTTTTGAGAATAGGTTATTACTGGCCAACCATGGCAAAGGACGCTTACAAGTATGTACAAAAGTGTAAACAATGCCAAATGCATGGAGACCTTATTCATGCACCAACACAAGATCTTCAACCCATCACATCACCATGGCCATTTTCACAATGGGGATTAGATCAAGTGGGTAAAATCAACCCTACTTCTTCCAATGGGAACAAGTTTATATTGACAACCACTGAATACTTTACCAAATGGGTTGAGGCAATTCCTCTAATGGGAGTTCCAATGTGCTTTGTTATAGATAACGGGAGTCCATTTAAAAACCAGGAAGTGAAAGAGTTGTGTGACAAATTCCACATACAATAGAGATTTGCCACACCATATTATCCATAAAGTAATGGGCAAGAAGAGGCTACAAATAAAACACTATTGAAAATTCTTAAGAAAGTAGTCACTGACACAGGACAAGACTAACATCTCTAGTTAAATCCCACTCTCTAGGCTTACAGAATAGGAGTACGCACACCTACAGGAGAAACACCATATTCCTTGGTCTATGGTACAGAAGTGATACTCTCCATTGAAATAGAAATACCATCTATAAGAGGCTCCTTACAGAACATCATTTCAGAGGAAGACTACATGGTAGCAAGGTTACAAGAACTTGAAACCCTTGATGAAAAAAGACAAACAACGTTTAACCATCTACAAGGATATCAAAATAGATTGAGATGAAGTTATAATAAATGGGTCCGCCCATGAAATTTTCAAGTGGGAGATCTAGTACTTAAAGAGAATCAAAGGAACCTAGAGGAACAAGAAAGGCCAAGGAAATTTGAACCTAATTGGCTAGGTCCTTTCATTATAACAAGGGTCATAGGAAATGGAGCATATAATTTGGCTACCATGGAGGGAGATCCACTCTCTGACCCTATGAATATCATGCACCTCAAGCGATATTATA